>NW_007726282.1:158421-163410 GCF_000696425.1 Galeopterus variegatus | reverse complement strand
AAAGTTTGTCTTCTACGTGTTATTAGAGTTCAGTACTTATTGTTTTTCCCTTTTGAAGTAATGCGTAGATCTCGAGTAGAAAGAAAGTTTGTCTTCTACGTGTTATTAGAGTTCAGTACTTATTGTTTTTCCCTTTTGAAGTAATGCGTAGATCTCGAGTATAAAGAAAGTTTGTCTTCTACATGTTATTAGAGTTCAGTACTTATTGTTTTTCCCTTTTGAAGTAATGCGTAGATCTCGAGTATGCTATTCAGTGTGTTTTGACCATGGCATACACCCAACTCCTATCAAGAGATAGACGGTGACCATCACCCCAGGAAGCTCCCTTGGGCCCTTTCCCAACTGATTGATCCCTGCTACCATCCCCCAGAGGCAACCACTTCTGAGTTTTTTCATCATTGATTAGCCTGTTCTACAATTTCACACAGGTGGAAGCATTATTCTTTTTGGTTTTCAGTTATCCAAAATGTAGCTCATCAGAGCCCTCACAGGTCAGCTCCCATGTCCTCTGGACAGGCCTGCATCAGTCCCCAGTGCTTTTTGCTTCTGGTGCTGCATTAAGACCTGGGCTTACCTCTGACGTATTTCTTGTTTCAGGCAACAAATCCACCACTTCTCAAAGGAGCTCTTTTTAATAGGTTTTAGACAATATCAGTCCTCCAAAACTCGTAATTAAAAGGTCTTAGCCACCTGGAGCTTTGGTTTAAAGTCTCTACATTTGATACATGTAGGGGAGGCAGAATTTGACATGGAGAGGTGGTAAGAGTGTGTGATGAAGGATTGGCTCATGGCACCGTATTGGACTTGGAGGGAAGGAAGGGCTTTTCGCCCTTAGTGTGCTCTAGATGGCCAGGTCTGTGGGAACAGGGGACTTTCTGCCTTGTACATTGCCATCCCAGCATTTAGCTCAGTGCCTAACACAGAAGAGATATATGCTAAATACTTGTTGAGTAAATAAATGTGGTTTTAAGCATTAGCCTTCCTGATCAGATTGATGAGTTTCCAGCATAGATATGGCTGGGACCAGTGGTTTTGTGGCACAGGTCTTGGGATGGTGGTCAGCTACAGCTGACCCTAATCAGTTAGCCCAGAGGTATTTTCTGTGCCAGTCAGAATACAGGCTGAGATTGGTTTTCTGAGCTTTTGTTTAAACTTTTTTTTTTTTTTTTAAAGATGACTGGTAAGGGGATCTTAACCCTTGACATGGTGTTGTCAGCACCACGCTCACCCATTGAACTAACCGGCCATCCCTATATGGGATTTGAACCCGTGGCCCTTGGTGTTATCAGCACCACACTCTCCCGAGTGAGCCACGGGTCGACCCTTTTTTTTTTTTTTTAAGATGACCGGTAAGGGGATCTTAACCCTTGACTTGGTTTTGTCAGCACCACGCTCTCCCAGGTGAGGTAACCGGCCGTTCCTATATAGGGATCCAAACCTGTGGCCTCGGTGTTACCAGCACCACACTCTCTCTCAAGTGAGCCACAGGCCACTGTTGGCTTAATTTTTAAGATTGTACTTTTGTAAAAGTGCTCAAGTTTACTATGCATTTTTAAAAAGTAAATTTTGTGGAACTTTTCATACATGCCCAAATGAATGAATCCCAGTATATCCATCACCCAACTTCAACAGCTATGGATGTTTTGCAATCTTGTTTCATCTTCCAGTTGCCCCTCACTGGAGTATTTTAGAGCAAATACTAGGCATGTAATTTCAGCTATAAGTTTATCTTAAGTATATATGGAACTGATAAAGATGTTCTTTTCAAATAGAAGCACAATGTCATTCACACCTAACTGAATGAGCGATAATTCCTTAATCCGGGATGCACTTTGGTGTGCAGATCCCTTTACTAGCCGGGGGCTGTTGATCTTGTTGGGAGTAGAAGTTGGTGCCATTTGGGAGGATCTGTGAGGTTTGTGCTACATGCTTTCCATAGGTTAACTTGTTAATTTTCACAGTCCCTGCAAAGGGTAGAGGGCTGCTTGCATGTTGCTGATGCAAGAAGGAAGCCCCATGGAAACTGTTCAAGGCTTCATGGCTAGTGGCTGGGCAGGCAGGGTCTCAGGCCCAGGCATAGGGACTGATCTCCACTCTTCCCATCCCGTGCTCCCTCACACTCCCCTCCCTCCCCTACCATGAAGGCTTTGACCCTACCAGATCGTGTTGCCTGAATCTGTAGAGGGTGTCACCTACATTCGACCCTTAGAGTTTAAAGTTTAACTTTGGAGTCTTTAAAATCGGAGTTAGAATTGCTGAAGCATTGTGGGAAATTCTTGTGTTGGCCAGTCATGTCAAAGGTTATCCTTGAGGCTTGTGCTTTTTCAGGTTTCAGCTTGCTGTGCTGGCTTGGAACTAGTTTGAAATGAAGGGCCTCAATATTGTAAGGCTGGGCCAAGAGGGTGGGCTCCTCTGTTACGTGTAATGCTGATGGGGTTTTTGTCATTACTAATTCGGAAGATCTCTGTATGGATCAGACTGTTTGCACAGAGTGGAGACTGAGTAGGCTGTAGTCAGCATGTTATTTGGAGACCGAGTGAGCAATTACAGCTCCATCTGTCCAGAAGACTTCTGTCGCGTGCTTCAGTTGTGTCAGCCTCTCTGAAGTTGAACCCAGAGGAGTAGCCACTTGTTTGATGTGGATGTCATATCTATCTGACGTTTCATTACTTTTTAAAAGTTGGGGGGTTTTTTGTGTCTTTTTTGTGACCGGTAAGGGGATCGCAACCCTTGGCTTGGTGTCGCCCGCACCGCACTCAGCCAGTGAGCGCACCGGCCATCCCTATATAGGATCCGAACCCGCGGCGGGAGCACTGCACTCACCCGAGTGCGCCACGGGGTCGGCACTACTTTTTAAAAGTTTTAATTAAAAATTTTTTTGTTTTTTGGCAGTGGCTGGTATGGTGATCCTAACCTTTGACCTTGGTGTTATCAGCACCACATTCTAACTTAGTGAGCTAACTGGCCAGCTGTCTCTATCTGACGTTTCGGATGCTCACTTTTCAGAAGGTTCTGGCCTTTCCATGTTACAGAGCCTTCCTGGCCCTGTCTCATGCCTGCCTTGCATCTCTGTTACCTTCCAGGACCAGAGCTCCTTCTCTCTTTCCCTTCTCCAAACGCCGACATCTTGATGGACATTTCTACCTGTAGTGTTTTTTGGAGGCTTGTTAAGATTTTTATAAAAGTTCTGTATTTGTAAAAATTGGTGTACTTTATGTGAAGAAATGGTGGGAGAAGAGAGAAAAAGTGAAAACCATCTGAGTGTGGGCCTGAAGTCAGACGTGGCTTCTAGAAACCAGCTGTTTTCATTTCAAGGGAAATTTATAATTAGTTGTTCAGTGCCTTGACTTAGTGGTGGTTACTTGGAAATAAAGATGTGTCCTGCTGTGTTAACAGGCACCTCCATGAGACAGCTCCTGTGTCGTTCTGACTGCTGAGTGTCTGGCTACTAAAATTAATCCACCTATGAAATACTTGGAAACTAAAAGGATTTTCTGATCTTATAGATAGTTGAAGTATTGATAACACCAAGGAAATCTGTCACAATTTGGAAAGATAAGCAAAAGTTTGATTTCCAGAAACTACAGAAAAAGAAGTAAAAATGGTAAGAAAGTTTTGTCTTTTAATCACTGATACTATTTCTTCATGTACAAAGATGTTTGTAGCATTTCCCCAAAATACTTGACTCTTTTATCATTGTTCGTTAGCCTTTCTGTGTCATAAAGTAGTATGTACTGTAACACACAGGGGGTATAGAAATGTACCAAGCAAGTGCCCTGTTCCTCCTGCTGCCCCGGGAGAGCGGCTGCTCAGCTGCGTGTCCTGCTTCTCAGGCCTTCAGTTGCGTCCACACAGCCGCGTTTTTCCAAGGATGATAGAGCATAATTCTCAGTTGGGCTGCTTAAAAGACCAGCAATGGGTTGCCGGGTCTCTTTGCATCCCATGTAACTTGCCTTTCACATTTCTAGCGTCCAATGCGAATTTTTGTGAATGATGACCGCCACGTGATGGCAAAGCATTCTTCGGTTTATCCCACACAAGAGGAGCTGGAGGCAGTGCAGAACATGGTGTCACATACCGAGCGGGCGCTCAAAGCCGTGTCCGACTGGATAGATGAGCAGGAAAAAGGCAGCAGCGAGCATGCCGAGTCCGATAACATGGATATGCCCCCAGAGGATGAGGGCAAAGAAGGGGCCGGGTGAGTGTGAGGGCTGGTGCTTTGTCTTTTTTTCTGGGGAGACTGGCCAGTGTAAGGATCATGATCTCTGAGACACTCCAGCCTCTTTGGGGGGTCTCCAGCTTGTGTCCAGACTGACTCCCTTGCTGAACCTTGCTTTGGTCTCTCCCCTAGGGAACAGAAGACAGAGCACATGACCAGAACCCTGCGGGGTGTGATGCGAGTTGGTCTCGTGGCAAAGGGCCTTCTGCTCAAAGGGGACTTGGATCTGGAGCTAGTGCTGCTATGTAAGGAGAAGCCCACGACTGCCCTCCTGGACAAGGTGGCTGACAACCTGGCCATCCAGCTCACTGTGAGTGTGACCGCCACCAGTGGGTCGCGGGCAGGGTGTGCTTGTTGAGGTGAGCAGAGGAAGAGAGGACCAACTTGTGCCAGACACCAGGAAGCATGCTCCAAACTCCCCTTTGAACCTGCTGTGCTTACACCTCCTCAGTAGGTGAAAGGCATGACACCCCAGAGCCACTGAGGTTCTACGGGAAAGCAGCCACCTGACTGCAGGGGTGCCCAAATGCTATGCCAGCCAGTAAGGACCCAGTGCCTAGTTCATGCCAGGCTGCAAAAGACCGAAGTCCCTGGGTGTGAACTTCATACCCAGACTCCATTGGATGGATGAATGGATGGATCATACAACCATTAGCTCTTTCTCTCTGATCCAAACCTGGATGTAAACAATTTTTTTAAAAATCCATTTGTCTTGGGCCGGCCCGGTGGCGCACTGGAGAGTGCGCCGCTTGGGAGCGTGGCGGCGCTCC
>NW_007726282.1:153568-157805 GCF_000696425.1 Galeopterus variegatus | reverse complement strand
ATCCCGTTACCGGTCAGTAAAAAAGACAAAAAGGAAAAAAAAAATCCATTTGTCTGTTTTATTATAAAAGTATTACATACATAATGGCCTCTGACATTTATTGAGCATTTACCATGCCAGGCCCTAGGCCAGACGTGCTCTTTTATCTGTATTATTTCATCCTCATCTAAGTATTATGGAAGCTGTGACTGAGATGGATAGCAGCTGAGGAATTGGCCCAGCAGGGTCCCCAGCTGGGGAATTGGGAAGCGTGAGAACCTCTGCCCTGTGCTGCTTCGTCAGGACGCGGTCACCTTGGACTTAGCTAAAGGATAAGCAAAAGGGGAAAGTAAAAGTGACCTTTAAATCTCTTTTTTTTTTTTTTTAATCTCATTCCTTGAAAAACATGATTCGCTTTCATATGTACGTAAATATGGATTATATAGCATGTGACTGACAGTGTGGGATTCAGGACAGGGATCAGAGTTGAAATAGGGAGCTAATGTAGTATGTTTGGTACTTCTGAGGAGTTAAAGTGAAGCCCTAGGGGCTGGCTGGTGGCTCACTTGGGAGACTGGTGCCTATAACACCAAGGTCAAGGGGTTTGCATACCGGCTAGTCACCAAAAAATAAAATAAAATAAAGCCCTAGACTTTTTTTCCAGTGGTAATTTTAAAATTAATTTTATAGATAAAATTAATGTATAAAAAGTATATTCAGTGAAGCAAATTAGTGTAAATGTTTCTACAGGGAAAACAACTTTTGTAAAGAGTCATTCCTTAAAGATAAAAATAATGGGTATTTTTATCATTTTAGATTAGTGGTTCTTAACAGGGGTAACTTGAACCCCCAGGGGACATTTGGCAGTGTCTGGAGACAACCATGGGTGGGGGTGGAGGCCAGAGATGCTGCTGAACACCCTGTAATGTCCAAAGCACGCCCTTCAACCAAGCATTCTCTGGCAGTAAGGTCAGTTGTGCTGAGGTTGAGAAGTCCCAGTTTACGTTTTTATTGAGAAGTCCCAGTTTACGTTTTTATTTTTCAGTGCACGTGTCCTACCTGCCATGTGTTATTTCCTTTGACAATAATAATAAAAGCTTGAATTTCATGGTGTCATATAAAGAAGAATGCACAAGTGAGATTGTGTGCTGCTCCGTGTAGACGAACACCTGCAGCAAGGATGCACTTCTGTATGCATCGCAGGGTGCAGGCTGTTTTACTGCACATGGTTCCATCTGGTGGTGGCTGGATGCCGACTGGGCAGTGGGCTCTGTGCTTCCCAGGCAGTGTCTGGTTGAAGCTTCCTGAAGCATTGTGGTATAGGTCATATACATTTTATAAATTAGAAACCTCAATCTCAATGGAATTGATTTATACAAAGTTAGCTACTAAATGATAAAAGGAAGGTTCACACCTTGATCTCCTCCTTCCCAATCCTAAACTCTTGCCTGTTGCATTTTAAAGCTCCCCAAGGAAATTGCTTCTTGCTGCTACAGAGTTAGTCACCCCCTCTCTGGAGTACTCCGGAAATGGCCAAAGATCTGGCTAAGCTAGTGGGAGGTCCTGACAGTCTATGGGAAGATACTTCTGGGCCATCACGCCCCAAGAAGTTGGCCTCTGTTGCCAGGAACCAGCTGAGCCAGATGGAATTGTTGATTGCTTTGAGGATAGTGTTTTGAAAGTTGCATTTTCTTTTTTAGGCTGTAACAGAAGACAAGTATGAAATACTTCAATCTGCTGATGATGCTGCAATAGTGATAAAAAACACAAAAGAGCCTCCATTGTCCTTGACCATCCACCTGACATCCCCCGTTGTCAGAGAAGAAATGGAGAAAGTATTAGCTGGAGGTAGGAAGGCTGACACAGGCCAGCAGGACTTTCAAAACTTGGTGTTCCCTCACTATTCAAATGTGCTATTCAGTTTTAGACTGCTTTGATAAAAGACTTGTTGGTGTAGATTTGACCACCTTTACTTTGAGATCACATCTCCTGTTGGCTTTGAGTACTTGGGAGTGTGATGAAATGGTTGCACTAAAAGTGAGTAGCACTTTTCATAGGGGATCACACCATTTATGTTTATCATAATCCTTGAGTGTTCTCAAACATAAGCGTTAAACTTATTTTTCTGTTGAGCCATTCTCTGGCCTTGGAAAAGTGTGTCCCTGGTAATCTTATGGTTTTTAAATTATTGAAGACAACCAGATGGTTTCTGCATGAACACCACATTGACATGCAAACAGCTTGTGTTGCAGCCAAACTGAGGGCTTCTTCATTTGTCCTCTTCCATTGGTGCTTTTATCTGCTGAGTGACTGAAATGCAGAGAGCTGGTGCAGAGTTTTGGATAAAGTTTAAACTGTTGTATGATTTTCAAACCAAATCTTTGAACCTAAGACGCCGGTAGTGTCTTCACAATTTATAGTCCACACGGGGCCCCCCTCACAGGCCTCTTCTCAGGCCTTATCCAAATCCCTGACCTACAGATGGCAGAAAAGACACTTGGTTTTGCTGCAGCACCAGCTGGCTTAGCACCCTTGATGCTGTTTTGTTGATTACCTTTGGTTCTCATATTTGATTCCAACGACCAGAGCCCTTCTAGTTGATCAATTTAGGGACGCTGGACCTTTGACCAACAGGACTCTCTCTGTCAAGGGCTGGGGCTAGGGCAGTCCCACCTGGTGGGCGGAGGTGGTCCCCTTTGCTTCAGATGCCACAGGGGATGGCTGTTGTGGGAAGCAGAGAGGGAGTTCATTTCTACTCCTCCCCTCTTTTTCTCCCCCTGTTGAAAATCCTAGCATAGTTGATTTACTGGGAGAACATGGGGAGGAATCAAGGGAACAGTCTATTAGAAGATAGGATCCGCCTATCTTTCCCCTCCCCCATGAGATTGTTCCTTTTAGAGTAACTTCCCACTTTTGTTTTTGTTTTTTGGTTTTTTTTGGAAGGGGCCTCCAATTTTTCCGATCTCCTCTCAGGGCAGAGTTCCCCATTCTCTGGTCTCTCCCTCCCTGGTCAAGGGTGGAGATGCACCCAGCTTCTGGGAAACTCAGCTGCCCTTTAGGAAGCTGCCACGCCCCCTCTCCACCTGACAGAAACCCCTTGGTCAAACTGTGCCTTGTCTTCTTATTCCATCCATGAATAGAAACGCTATCAGTCAACGACCCCCCGGACGTTCTGGACAGGCAGAAATGCCTTGCTGCCTTGGCGTCCCTCCGCCACGCCAAGTGGTTCCAGGTTTGCATTTTGTTCTTCTATTTGTCTTTCGCTAGAGAGTTCCTAAGTGTTTAACGTGGCTAACTTTGACCATGAAGTTTCTTTAACATTGACGATAGCCATGGCGAATTTAGCGCCTGCCCACGTGCAGCCGCTAAAGGAGCGCACCTCAGCAAATTGGACGCCCCCAGAGGAGGCTTGTGACCGAGTAGGTGGGCTGCCGCTGCTGCTTTGCATCAAGAGTAACTTTCTCAGCCGCGCGGTGAAATCAGTGCTGGCCACACATTGGTGGTTGTGCTCGTTTCCTGCTTACCCTTGGCAAAGTAGCACCGCAAGACTTGTGTTTTTTATGTTGGCCTTGTGTTCAGGGAGCCGCCATGGTGTAAAGAGCCTGTGCTCTCTCCCTCTAGGCCAGAGCCAATGGGCTGAAGTCATGTGTCATCGTCATCCGGGTCCTGAGGGACCTGTGCACCCGCGTGCCTACCTGGGGTCCCCTCCGAGGATGGGTAAGTCACCTTGTAGCTATGTCCACCAGGGGCTGGTGTGTGCAGAGACCCTCTCCCATGTCCCAGGAATGCTTGATTGTCACCGGGCAGGAGTGGCCCCTTAAGGTGTGGTCAGTGTGCATGCTTCAGAGCTGCATATTGGGCTGTGGCTGAGTTCCATAGCCTGGGGCAGGGGGAAAGAGTGAGCTAAGGACTCTCACAGAGGCTGTGTAGCTCAGCCCAGGGAGGGGGCTGGCCAGGCGGTACGCTGTGACCAACTCTGCAAAGAAGCCTTTGTTGATCCTATTGGACAGGGTCAGCAAGCAGGGCCTGTGGGCCGATTTGGGCCAGCTGCCTTTTTTTGTTTGTTTGTTTTGTTTTTGTATTTTGGTGGCTGGCCTGTTTGGGTATCCAAACCCCCTTGACCTTGGTGGTATCAACACCATACTCTAACCAACTGAGCTAATAGGCCAGCCCCAGCTGCCTTTTTCTTTATAGCCCACAGCTAAGAGAGGTTTTTGTGTTTTTAAGTAGTTTTTTTTTTTTTTTTTTTTTTTTTTTT
>NW_007726282.1:145530-152568 GCF_000696425.1 Galeopterus variegatus | reverse complement strand
TTTTTTTTTTTTTTTTTTTTTTGGTGGCTGGCAGGTATGGGGATCTGAACCCTTGACCTTGGTGTTACAAGGTTGTGCTCCAACCAACTGAACTAACTGGCCAGCTCAATAGTTACATATTAAATATAAGCACCTATATTATATCCTTAACATTGCTTCTTGGCCCACATAGCCAGAAAGATTTCATGTCTGGCCCTTTAAGACAAAGTTGACTGATTTCTGCCCTGGGTGGCTTAGTCTCAAGGGTTTGGCTGTGACACAAGTAGATGCTGTGACCCCCACGCCCGCTCACATGGTGCCAGCTCCTCAGCATCAGCTGGCCCCTCCTGCACACCATGGCTTACTGTCCCTCTTGCCTTTCAGCCTCTCGAGCTGCTGTGTGAGAAATCCATTGGCACGGCCAATAGACCCATGGGAGCCGGCGAGGCCTTGCGGAGAGTGCTGGAGTGCCTGGCGTCAGGCATCGTGATGCCAGGTTGGGCCTTGTGCTTTGCAGGTTGCAGGGAAAGGCCAGGGATGGCGCCCTGAGGTCTCTCCTCGCTGGTCCACTGAGCGGGTTAGGGCAGCAGCAGCAGCAGCTCCTTGTCCCACCAGGCCAAAGCATGTGACTACCCTCTTGCACCATCATATCCAGCCCTGTGCCGGGTCCGCAGCCGTGATTGACAGGGCGGATCCGGGGGCAGTGGTGACCCACTCCCACGTGACTTTCTTGCTCTGAGCCACATGTGGATTATTTCTGTCAAGGGCTGGACGCTGAGTGGGTCACCGAGCTCAGCGAGTTTTCCAGAGCTGGGTGTGGATGGGGCGCGGGGGGGTAACGCACCTGGATCCCTCAGCCAGCACAACTCTTCCAAGATGCTAAAAGATAATCCTCTGCATATCTTCCTTGTTTCCTGCCTTCAGATGGTTCTGGCATTTATGACCCTTGTGAAAAAGAAGCCACTGATGCTATTGGGCATCTAGACAGACAGCAACGGGAAGATATCACACAGAGTGCGCAGGTATAGTCATCGCCATTGCCAACGTGAGCCCTTACCCAGTCTGTAATCACTGGCTTCCAGTTCCATTACTGGGTATTCTCAGGGTAGCCCCTGGACTCATAGGCTCAGGTCGGGGACCAAAGGCGAAGACATCGTGTCTGATACAGGGCGCCCCAATCTGGGCTTCTTCTTTCCCTTGGCGCCATGCGTGGTTGGTGTCTGCCCCCTCGGCCTGCTCGAGTGCTGTTTTCGGACACCGAGTGCAGTGGGGACACGTTTGCTGTGCGGACTGCTCCGGGGTTCCTTCCCCTGCAGGCCCACCACGTGGCTCCGTGTGGCAACCAGTCCCCAGGTTGGGGTCTCCTGTATACCTCTCGAGGGGGGTGGTCACAGGCTGGCCTTCCCCCACAGCAAGGCTGGGCCCAAGCAGTCAGGCCCTCCCCTGGCTGCTGGGGGACCCCTTGCTGGTGTAAGGGAGCCCGTTAGCAGCCCCTCAGCTCCCGCCCCCTCAGAAGGCAGTAGTGAGCGCACACACCTGGCCAGGGCACAGGGCAGCTGAGTCAGGCTCCTCTTCCCCTTCTCTAGCATGCACTGCGACTCGCCGCGTTTGGCCAGCTTCATAAAGTCCTGGGTATGGACCCTCTGCCTTCCAAGATGCCCAAGAAACCAAAGAACGAAAATCCAGTGGACTACACTGGTAAGTGAGCACGCAGTGGGTGCCGGGAGCCAGGGTGCTCGGGAGAGCAGGCCTGCATCTCTCAGCCATGTCCCTCTCCTCTCTCCTCAGTTCAAATCCCCCCCAGCACCACCTACGCCATCACACCCATGAAACGCCCCATGGAGGAGGATGGGGAGGAGAAGTCTCCCAGCAAAAAGAAGAAGAAGATTCAAAAGAAAGGTAGAGCCTTTGTTGGCAGTAATTCTTTCTCTCTGCAGTGGTCAGCCATCTGCTTTGGCTTCGTTTTTCTTGGACAAGATATTCAAGTCCTGTTAGAAATTATTAAGTGTAATGGGGGTGCACAGCACAAGTGACACGGATGTGCCTCAGCTGGTGGCCTCAGAAGGAGCACAGGCAAGGCCTTGATGTGCATGGCCATGTAACCCATGGCCTCCCACCACAGAACCACAGAGGCAGTCACCTGGGGTTTAGAACTGACTGCTTTTTCTTGCGGAGACCTACTGAAGTGCTCATTCAGAACCTTCTCGGTGTTCTCTCTAGAGGAGAAGGCAGAGCCTCCCCAAGCTATGAATGCGCTGATGAGGCTGAACCAGCTGAAGCCGGGGCTGCAGTACAAGCTGGTTTCCCAGACGGGCCCGGTCCATGCCCCCATCTTCACCATGTCCGTGGAGGTAGATGGCAATTCATTTGAGGCTTCTGGACCATCCAAGAAGACTGCCAAGCTGCACGTGGCCGTCAAGGTAAGCATGCTGGTGTCATTGTCTTCTGAGCAGTAAAACCACTTGCTTCATCTTGGGTGCCTCTCGAGCCATTGTCACTCAGAGAATCCCTGCATGTGGACAGCATGAGGCTTGGGGAGGACGTGCGGGCATGGGAAACATGGAAATGGTTGGATCTGTTAACATGGGCCACGTCACGGATGGCAAGAACATCTTCCTCACTGTGGCTCACAGGCCAAGGGTCCCCAAACCAAGCTGGGCATCAGGGCCTTCTGGGAAAGTAAGAAGAAACAAATCCTCCACTCTAGGAGCTGCTTATTCAGGGTCTGCTGTAGGAGGCTGTGTGGACAACCCACGTGCTGAGCCCTCTTTCACGGGGCTGGGGGTCTTGCTGCTTCTGCAGGTGTTACAGGACATGGGCTTGCCAACGGGCGCTGAAGGCCGAGACTCAAGCAAGGGGGAGGACTCAGCCGAAGAGACCGAGGCGAAGCCAGCTGTGGTGGCCCCTCCCCCTGTGGTGGAAGCTGTCTCCACCCCCAGCGCAGCCTTCCCCTCAGATGCCGCTGCCGAGGTGAGCACGACGTGATGGGCGTTAGGTGTGACCAGTAGGGTCCTGCGTCCCACGAGCCAAGGCAGTTTCTGGCCTTTTTATCTTCCACGAGAAGAGCAGCCCTTCCAGGCTGGGAGCCTGCACAGGCCACTGGGTGGGAGCGTTGGAGCCACTCACAGAGGGCTGGCTGCTGCTGACCCAGTAGCCAGGGTCGCTCTTGGCTGAGAACATGCAGCTTGCTCCCCAGACATAGGGTGCGGGCAGAGGTGGTCACAGTGCTGGGAGGCCCACACGCAGGGTGGCAGCAGGGTACTGCAGCAGACCCCCGTATGGCTGGAAAGCCTGTAACTGAGTTCGTTGGTGTTCTTTTCTGTTTTCCCTGAGAACGTAAAACAGCAGGGGCCGATCCTGACAAAGCACGGCAAGAACCCAGTTATGGAGCTGAATGAGAAGAGGCGCGGGCTTAAGTACGAGCTCATCTCCGAGACGGGGGGCAGCCACGACAAGCGCTTCGTCATGGAGGTATGTGGCCGAGGGCCCGGCCCCGCCCGAGCTTCCCAGGGAGGCCTTTGGCCCCTGGAAAGAGGCACTGTGTCACCCTAGACACGCATCTGTCCTTTCCAGGTCGAGGTGGATGGACAGAAGTTTCAAGGTGCTGGATCGAACAAGAAGGTGGCAAAGGCATACGCTGCCCTTGCTGCACTGGAGAAGCTCTTCCCTGATGCCCCTCTTGCCCTTGAAGCCAACAAAAAGAAGAGGGCCCCAGTACCTGTCCGAGGTGGACCGAAATTTGCTGCTAAGGTGAGTGGTTGCCCTTGAAACTGCTGGCCTCGGCTTGTGCTCACCCGTGGTCAGAGCAAGGGGTGACTGTGACTGCTCTGTGTTGTCTCCCATCCAGCCACACAACCCTGGCTTTGGCATGGGTGGCCCCATGCACAACGAGGTGCCGCCGCCCCCCAACCTTCGAGGGCGGGGGCGAGGAGGGAACATCCGTGGGCGAGGACGAGGGAGAGGATTTGGTGGCGCCAACCATGGAGGCTACATGAATGCTGGTGAGGCTCCTCATACTGCTCTGTCCCCATGTGCTTAGCTTGTCTGCTCTGGGGACATCTTAACCCCATCGAGTGTGCGGGGCCTTGAGGTTGGGCCGAGGCACCTCTGGCCTCCACTAACCCCATCTGTTCTCTTCCAGGTGCCGGTTATGGAAGCTATGGGTATGGTGGCAACTCGGCGACAGCAGGCTACAGTAAGTGTGTGTTTCTCACTGTCTCCACTTGGGAGGAGGCGGCAGCTTAGCTCCTGGGCCTGAGGTGTAGAGCAAGGGGGGGCCAGGTGGCCCTGTGCAGCCTCCTTGAGGCTTTGGAGTGGCACGTACCTTTTTGCAGTGACTAGGTCAGATGTCCCTCAAGTCCCCCTCCCCGACCCACAAGAGTGTAATTGATTCTTTAAGTGTTACCACACAAACTCGTGTGACATCAAAGTTCCTTAAAAGTCAGAATTTTAAATTTCTCTGCTTTAAGCCATGCGAAGCACCAATCTTGTGAATACGCTTTTCCTGACAGTTCACAGCTCTTGTCTTGAGAAGGAGCCTTCATTGGGGGGTTACAGGAGCAGAGAAATCTAAAACATGAATTTCAAATGTGGCGCTCTGTGCCATTTTTCAAAAGAATTCTAATTTCTTCTCTCTGCTCTGTCTCCCCCTTTTGTAGGTGACTTTTTCACAGACTGCTACGGCTATCATGATTTTGGGTCTTCCTAGAGCGTCTAAAAGTATTGCACACAAAATCAACTTTTTACTCCAATTTCCTCCAACTCCAAAACCCAAAGTGTCCGTGCTGTGTCCCTGTGCTTCACTGGGTTTCTCAACCGTGGCTTTTCACCGCAGCTTGTCTGAAACTCTTAGCCTGCAGAATTTAAGACAATGGCAGTTTTATCGTGATTTGCCTTTGAACTTGGTCAGATTGAAGTTCACAATAAGTGGAAAACCATTTCTTTCAGAGAATGTGTTTTTGTGCAGAGTTGCACAGAATTCTAGAGCCAGCGTTGTTCAGCATCAAGGCAAAAGCCCACCTTTGCTTTTTATGGAAAGCATTACTTTATTTAAAGAGACAGATACTGATGCATTTTAATCTACCTTTGTCTTAATTTACAGCAGGTTTTGTATGAATTTTTAACCTTTTAACAGACTCCCAAATCTGGTCGATGCCTTTGACAGTAATGAACACTATTTCACCACATCTGAATCCAGAGCAACTGGCTTTTTCTTTTTTTTTTTTTTTCCTTTTCTTTTTTTATGAGCATGTAAAATGGTGGGAACATGTGGGAAATTGTATATTGTGCTAAGTTAACTTCTCCCGCCTTTTGTAAATGCTCTGGTGGGTTCTTGTTGGGGGATGCGATATTCTGTGGCTGCTTCGGCTAGAGAGTGAACTCTCAAAGGTGTCCAAACTGTGCTTCCATTATATACAGTGCAAGAAACAGGCTTTAAAAGGCAGAGACCGTGAAATTCTGCAAGTCCTAATCACAGCTGCAAATGCATGGGATTCTGATTCCCCCCCCCCCCCCCCATAAACGGGGCTTTAAAAATAATCAAGTAGAAAGAGCCTAGTAGGTTCCCTGATTCTTTGGTGAAGAACTGGTCTTGGCTTCAGCAAGTCCTATGCTGCTGGACATGAAGCTGTGGCAGGCTCTGGAGGCCTGGAAGCTTCTCCCTGTGTACAAAAGCACACAGTCATTTTGGTTTTTTACTGAGACCCCCATTTCCTGGCAGGAGCCCTCCTTGGAAATGATAGTTTTGGCTCTGGTCAGCAGTTCTTTTTGCAGCCAAGCCCACCCGTGTTGACTTGCAAGATTTTGCGTGTGTTCAGGCAGAAACTGCTCAAAACGGTTACTACGTGATTTGTTCCCAGAGGTTTGAAACATTCAGTGAAACTTTTTAAAACTTTGATTGCATGATGTATTTTTTTTTTCTATTTTTAGAAAGTTATTGTTTGAGAATAATGTCTTTTTATACCAGGAAATAGTAATCCTGAATGACGTTGAAAACTTTCCCTTCCCTTTATTATTTTTTTTTTTTTAATCAATACATGTTAAAGTAACAAGCCCTCGGTTTGCGTCTTCATTCATTGCCGGCTTCAGGCGGGCGAGGTGGTGTGCTCAGTGCAGGATGCTGGGGCAGCTGGGGATGGGGCCGGAGGGGGATGGGGGGTGGTTCTGAAGGTCCCATCCTCCCGGTCTCCTCACTGAGCCTCTGCATGTTTGCTTTCTTGCATTGTGGGACATGTCCTTCCCTGTGGTGCTTTGGATTTGGGGGGTGGAGGGGAGCCTAGCCTGCCCCAACAAAAGAAACTGAAGTTTGCAGATCATTTCTATCCAAATTATTGTGCAAACAGCCCATGACACACTAGCCGGGGGGTCCACATCTCCTGTGGGTGGAAGGCACATCAGAACTCCCAAAGAAACCCACTCAGAAGGTGGGGGACCCTTGGTGCTCAAGCTGGGGAGGAAGGACAGGCTGTGTGGCAGCATCTCCTCTCCCTCAACCCACCCTGGGCCTAGCAAGGCAGATACCCTGGCTGTCTGTGGGCAAAGCTGGCTGCGGGCTGAGGCCCACCTACCTTGGGAGCCCTGCTGCGCCTGCCTGAGTACTGGGGATTGCTGGGCTGGGCTGGAGAGCCACCCCCACAGCAGGCCTCCAGCCTTCCCACAGCCACTGCTGAGCAGTGCTCCCGTAGCCGATCCCATCTCTGGTGGAGTAGTGTGTTGACAAACCTAGTGAGCAGAAGCAGAGGCCTCACCATGACGTTCTCGGCTTTGGGCCTGAGAATGTGGTGGCTGCGTTGCACGCTCTCAGTCCTGCTGCTCAGTTCTGCCTGCACCTGGCAGCTGTGCTAAGAACGAGGACAGGACCTGGGGGCTACCTGGATATCCTGATCCCAGCCTTGTCCAGTCCCCCTTGCCGTGAGCCTGGGGGCTTGCTTCACTCCTTAAGTCACGTGTTCGCACAAGTAAATTCACAGACCAGTTGGTCTTCCCAGAATGGTGACAGTTTTTGTAGCCTCGCTAAAGAGCATCTCCTGGGCTGGGGTCCCCCAGGCCTATGCCTGCTGA
>NW_007726282.1:133993-145247 GCF_000696425.1 Galeopterus variegatus | reverse complement strand
GCTGCTCAGTTCTGCCTGCACCTGGCAGCTGTGCTAAGAACGAGGACAGGACCTGGGGGCTACCTGGATATCCTGATCCCAGCCTTGTCCAGTCCCCCTTGCCGTGAGCCTGGGGGCTTGCTTCACTCCTTAAGTCACGTGTTCGCACAAGTAAATTCACAGACCAGTTGGTCTTCCCAGAATGGTGACAGTTTTTGTAGCCTCGCTAAAGAGCATCTCCTGGGCTGGGGTCCCCCAGGCCTATGCCTGCTGAGCCTGTTCCCAGTACAGCAGGGGAAAATGGGGGTGGGCTGCTGCTTCTCTGGGGCTTTGCTTTTCCCGTCACCGTTGGGGACATCTGGGTAGCTATCAGCTAGTCATGTCATCCCTAGCGTGGAGCCCATCTCATTGTAATGTTGACATTTGCTGCAAAGCTCCTGTCGTGCCGCTGCTTGGCAAAGATCCATTGTTGTCATCAGCCGATGGGTGAGTGGAGCTGAAGGCTGGGCCAGCCCGCACCAGGCTGCTGTCATGAACGACCGGAGCCACAGCTCATCTCTCCTGCCTCTTCCATGCTGCCTGGGCAGTGGCTCTCGGGTCGTCCTTCAGGGCCCACGGCTGCGCCCTGCCCTTCCCCTCCCCGCCCCTGTCCTCCCTATCCTGCGCCTGACCCACTGCCTCCCTGTTTAGGTCAGTTCTACAGCAACGGAGGGCATTCTGGGAATACCGGTGGTGGCGGCGGCGGGGGCGGTGGTGGCTCCTCCGGCTATGGCTCCTACTACCAAGGTGACAACTACAACTCACCAGTGCCCCCAAAACACGCTGGGAAGAAGCAACCCCATGGGGGCCAGCAGAAGTCCTCCTACGGCTCAGGCTACCAGTCCCACCAAGGCCAACAGCAGTCCTACAACCAGAGCCAGTACAGCAACTATGGCCCCCCACAGGGCAAGCAGAAAGGCTATAACCATGGACAAGGCAGCTACTCCTCCTACTCCAACTCCTACAGCTCCCCGGGCGGCGGGGGTGGCTCGGACTACAACTACGAGAGCAAATTCAGTGAGTTGCCTTCCAGGGCCACATCCTGAGCCTGGGCACAGCATAGCACAGCACAGCCTGGATCTCCAGCCCAGGACCTAGTGGGGTAGGACAGGTGGTGCTGGCTGTGGGTGGGTATTAGGGAGATCTGGCTGGCAGAGCCCCCTGTGGCCCGGGTCTCTGCCACTCCCTTCCTGTCACGGTCTCCACAGGCAGGTGCAGCTGAGGCCCTGGCTGTGCAGGAGGCTGGAGGATACGAACTGCCCTCCTAGGACTGGCCCTGCAGACAGTGTTGTCTCTGGCCCGTGAAAGAGCCTGAATTATTCCCTACTCCAGCTCTCTCCACTTCAGGCACAGGCCCAACTGGCCGAGGCTGGGCTGTGCAGGCGTAGCCGGTTGGGGTACTGCGTGCCTGGGTTCAGCTATGCCGGGTGAGAGGCGAGGAGGCCACTGTTAGTCATAGCCGTAGCCTGGCCTGGCCTGGCCATGTGGATCCTGAGTTCTGCCGGACAGCTTGGGTGGGAGGAGCTGCGGGGGGAAGGTGAGATAGCTGTGCTTCAGGACACATGGTGACCAGCCTGACCTGGGGCAAAGTGAGCTTGCATAGCTCCAGCTGCCCCCTGATATTGTTGTTGGGCTGGCATGTGCCTAATTTAAGCAGACAGGGAGATCTGCAAAGGCCAGGGTCTGGGTTTTGGGCCTGCTGTATTCAGGGGCACACCCTAAGGACTTTGGATTGCCCCAGTAGCATGTGTCCGAAGGCCCTGTAACCATCCTGTCTTCTNCCGATCCCATCTCTGGTGGAGTAGTGTGTTGACAAACCTAGTGAGCAGAAGCAGAGGCCTCGCCATGACGTTCTCGGCTTTGGGCCTGAGAATGTGGTGGCTGCGTTGCACGCTCTCAGTCCCGGATCCTGAGTTCTGCCGGACAGCTTGGGTGGGAGGAGCTGCGGGGGGAAGGTGAGATAGCTCTGCTTCAGGACACATGGTGACCAGCCTGACCTGGGGCAAAGTGAGCTTGCATAGCTCCAGCTGCCCCCTGATGTTGTTGGGCTGGCATGTGCCTAATTTAAGCAGACAGGGAGATCTGCAAAGGCCAGGGTCTGGGTTTTGGGCCTGCTGTATTCAGGGGCACACCATAAGGACTTTGGATTGCCCCAGTAGCATGTGTCCGAAGGCCCTGTAACCATCCTGTCTTCTTTTCCTCAGACTATAATAGTGGAGGCCGCAGCGGAGGGAACAGCTACGGCTCAGGTGGCTCGTCGTACAACCCAGGGTCACATGGGGGCTACGGCGGAGGTTCTGGGGGCAGCTCGTCATACCAAGGCAAACAAGGTGGGCCTCGCAGGTGACGTGAGGGGGACACAGCAGTGTGAGTGGGGCTGTAATGGCAGCTGCCCCCCCGGCTTCTGTGTGGGGCCCTGTGAGAACACAGGCTTGGGCCACTACCAGCTGTCCAGGCTTTTCTGGAGAAGCCAGAGTGCCAGTATTTGCCTTCCTCTGAAACACTGGTACTTGCGTGAAGAAATACTGATGACACTGAGGGTCACACAGAGGGGTGATCTTAAGCTGTGATCTGTGGTTTAGGATGGCAGGTCCAGGCAGCCTCTAGTTCTGTGGCTGAGCAAGTCACCACCACCCACCCCCCAGATGCCAGTGTCATAGTGGACAGGGTATGGGTGACAGTCCCGATGATGTGTGAGAGGCACTTAGCACAGGGCAGAGCAGGAGCCCGTGAGGCTGCCCACCTGCGTTCTCAGTTCTAGCCCCTCGTCTGGGGATGCTGCTGAGGGGCTGACGTGCCAAGCCCCTCACCTCTGACCACCCCTCTCTCTCCTAGGAGGCTACTCATCACAGTCCAACTACAACTCCCCCGGGTCCGGCCAGAATTACAGCGGCCCTCCCAGCTCTTACCAGTCCTCACAGGGCGGCTATGGCCGAAACGCAGACCACAGCATGAACTACCAGTACAGATAAAGCCCCGGGGGTGAAGACTCGAACCTTCTGCACTTACTCCTCCCATTGGAAGATTCAGTTTCACGCACCAGTTAACATGTCAGCGGCCCACCAGGCCCCGCCCCCACCCCGTCCACGTGGCCGTGTTGTGAGGTGCAGGAGTCACTCCGTGGCCTGTCCTGTGACCCATATTTAGCCGTGTTTGGGACTCTGTGTCTTCAGTGGTTTGTTAGTTGCCATTACCACTTTGTCGAGGTAGAGTTTTTGAGTTCTTACAGTTCAGTGTCCCTCTGTCCATTTACGATTGGTGTCAGAGTTAACTCAGTTTGTCTATAAATAGTGACGGAAGGGATACGTCATCTGTTCATGCTTTTGTGAAGTGAGTTAAACAAGCTTTCTGTATTTTAATGCTTTAGTGTTTCAGTTTTATAAGTGAAGATTTTATTTTAAAAACCAGTGGGAAAGAGTGGGGTTTTTTTGTATGTCTGGATCATTCAGGCAGTACATCTGAATTAAGCTGAATGTAGACAAATAAAGAAAAAGAAAACTGCGCCCGTCTTAGGCCTGGGTGTCTGGCCCCCCAGCGATGTGATGGGCAGGTTCCTCTGCTCTGTTCCCACTCTAGGGAAAGCAGCGTTGGGGATGGCAGGATGGTCCCTGGTCACCAGAGAGAGTCCAACTCCAGGCCTCTTGACAACTTTACTCTGAGCTCAGCTGGTGCCAGCTACTGGTTCCCTGGGATCTTGCAGACCTGGTGTCCTGATGGGCTCCCAGCTCCAGGCAGTCTGCAGAGCTACCTGTGGTGGCTTCCAGTTCTCACAAAACTCAGGCATGCATTGTTTTCTGCCCTGTGAATTCTGGTGTAGTTTTAAGTGCAACTTTATGTGATCATGGAGTTAAGTGGCCCAATAGGGTCCACGTAACCCAGTTTGAAAAGGGCAAACTATGTAACCCCAGCCAAAGGCTGTCTGTGCCTCCCAGAGGCTCCAAGTAGGGAATTGGGGTTCTTTTCCATTGCCTGGAGGTTTTTTTACTCCAGCAGGTTTCCCTAGAGTAGTGATTCTCAATTTGAGGCAATTTTTATCTCCTGGGGCAATTCTGCAATGCCTGGGGAACATTTGCCCCAACTCATGGGTACTCTTGGCATCCAGTGGGTAGAGGATGCTGCTGAACATCCCATACTGCACAGAATAGTGCCCCACAACAGAGAACTCTCCATGCCAAAATGTCAACAGCATGGAGGTGGAGAAACCCCACCCTAGGGTGGCCCATCTCAGCTCTGGCTTTGTGCAGAGTGGTGTGGGGGTTACAGGGATAGCGCTAAAGTGACCTTTATCCAGGCCCCACTTCAGCCTGTCTGGAAAGAGTCCTGCCTGCCAGGCTGGGACCGCACCTCTCCAGAGACCTCAGCTTGACAGCTTCCTGCAGGGTTGGGAGCCGCTTCCCTACCCCTCAGACCGGGTGCTCTTGCTGGCCTGAGCCGCAGGCCGTGCTCAGTCTCCCATGTTCAGGGGACCGTGGCCATTGGTAGAAGTGAAAACCATTCTCGACTCAATTGCTCAGCTGATGCAGAAAATCAAGTGTGCTTTTGAAGGGTGAAGATTTGTCTTCTTGAAGAGGTGAAAGAAAGTGGGTCTGTGCTAAAAATGAAAACACTGGAGGAATTCTTTCTGCTGGAGCAGGGGAGGCCCTGTGTACCAAGTGGCCCAGCCCAGGGAGAGACAGGAAGAAGAGGTGGCCATGTGAAGCCAAGCTAAGAGGCGGCACCACCCACAATGCGAATGTTCGAGTTCACCTGATGTGCCCTGGCATCCCACCAGTGCAGCAGTGACAGAGGGATGAGGACAGTCCCGAGGGATGGCCCCAACCCCGACATTGATGGGAAGTGACTTTGATCCATCTCTACCAGTTACATCCAGGGTCTGGGCCAAAAAGAGACTCATCCAAAATCACTGGTTTCTGGAGCTTGAGGCGAGATGATACGGGCACAGCACTCAGAAACCCATGGGGAGGAACATCCTGGCCCCATTTGCCAGACCCCTCTGGACTCCAGACGAGCATCTGTGTTCTCAGTTGAAATGGATTCACGCCCACTGAGAATCAGTGGCAAATACCTGTCCCAATGGGACAGCTCCTGATCGGTGCCTTTGGTGCCCTAACTCCACTTGGGGGCCTCACTGGTGCCAATGGTGCTGTGGTGCAGGTGGCCAGTGGCAGTATCCCAGCCGTCAGAAGCTGCTACACCAGGAGGCTGGGTTCAGGAAGATGTGGCTGTCACCTTGAGCAAAGACAAGGCCTGGCAATGGTACTTCATACATTTGAAGCTGACGAAGGCCTCCAGGCTGGTGGTCTTCCCAACCCAGAAATCCGACCTGGGGGAGGTCCTCTGCTAAGGTCTAGCAACAGGTGGGCAACAGCTGGCTTACAGTGAAGAGACACCTGAGCCAACCTGGTTCAGGTGGATGGTGTCCTGTGGCTTTCAGTCACCAACCAAGGCCACCAGGAATATCAGTGGGAAGGACAGGGGGCCCACACTCTTCCTCACAAGTGGACAGGATGGGTACTTGATAGGTAGGCCATGGGGGTCAGTGACCAGGGACTGGGCACATACCATGCCAGGGGGCTCAGGAGGACTCTGGAGGGAAGGAGGGGAAAGGGACCACATAACTAAACACCTGCGTGGTTGTTTGAGATGACATTGTCGGGAGGGGCAGGCGTGGCAGGGAATTGGGCTGATCCCAGGGAAGGATGTTTCTAGGACCAGCAATAAGGGGCACAGACCCAGGGTTTCCATCTCTAGATTTAGTGGAGCCACTTGGGCCTTGCTTGTCCCTCTGGGCTGCATGGGTCAGCCCAGCTGCCAGATTACCCTCTGTCCTGGCGGGGAACCACATACCACTCCTCTGACCACTGACCATTCTTGTGCAGTCAGGGTCTGCCCCAGCTCAAAGGACCTGGCCGCCCTGCAGATGGGGTGTCAGCCTCCGGATTCAGTCTCCAGGTGGGATTCTCACATTGGCCTGAGACCTCTGGAACAGCAGCAAGCTTTATTGGAGGCTTCAGTGCTCACTCTAACTGTTCACTGAATAAAGGGAGACTTAGACTTTGGTTGTTTCATTCACTCAACATGTGTTTATTGGGTGGGACTTATACAAAAGGAGGGAGTGGTGAGATGTATGGCTGGAGGGTGGTGGGGGGGAGCACCGCATGCAGGGTGTTGACAGCCAGGCAGAGGAGTTCTAACCTTATTCTGATGGCAATGGTGAGCCATAAAAGGGATTGAGAGCTGGGAAAACCGCAGGCTGATCTGTGCTTCATAATAGTTCTTTGGGCTGTTGGGCAGAGCAGGTGTGGCAGAGTAGGGCTAGCTGAGAATGAAGTTCTGGAACATCTGAGCTGAGGTTCAGTGATTTAGGTGGCAGAGTCCACTGGACTTGATAAGAGAATAGCTCCTGGACATGAGAGGGTTGAAAACTGGGTCCCTTAAAGACATGTCCTTGGAAGGAGAGGAGCCCAGATTCACTGACCCACCCCAATCTTCTGTGGGGAGACAAGCAGGACCGTCCAGAGAGTGACCTCTGGGGTGGCCACGGAGGTCATTCCCCTGAGATGGCAAGTCATGGGCCAGAGGTCTTCCCAGCTGGCTGCTTCCAAGATTTGGCATCTAAACTCAGCCTGGTTGTCACAGGGCTCTGGAAGGCGGGAATATCACAGAGGGACAGCCCCCACAGCTCAGTTGGATAGATCAGAAAACATACTCCACGCTTCCGTGACGACTTCCCGACCTCTAAAGGCTTGAAGGATCCCATTTCAACGTTAGAGGTGTTCCAAACCCCTAACCTTACTCTTCCGGAGATTCTGGACTCCCCACTCAGTTCTCTGAAATCCTGCTCTGGCCAGCCTGGGATTCAGGACCTCAGTGCCCGCTCTCTAAGGCCAATCACCTCGCTCCCCATTTGGGGGCTCCCCAGGGTAGCCACGGACGATACCAGAGAATACAAGGTTGGGGGATTTCAGGGCCCCTAATCTTGGTCACGTACCTGGGGTGATGCTCAGTCCTCCCTGCGAAGTGCACGGAAACCGCGCCAGGCCAGCCTCCGCAAGCACCAGGCCTTCCAAACCTACTCGCCCCTGGGCCGATCTGCGCGCACCACCCCTTCCGAGCCCGATCAAGCTCCGCCCTCAGTAGAATCTCTTAGGCTCCGCCGCTGGGAGTCCCGGCCCTGTGAACTAGGACCGCTTTGTCATTGCGCCGTCAACAAGCTCTTCTGATAGGATGCTTCCGCAGGCCCCGCCCCCGAGGCGACCGCTTTTCTAGTCTCCAGGCAACGTGCGCGGAGCTGTCCGCCGTGCTGAAGCCGCGCTCCCATTGCCTCAAGGGGCGGGCTCAGGGCGCCCCAGCCTTCCTGGCTGAGCAGCGCCAACGCTGAGAAGCAGGTGCCCCTGGGCCTCCGCTGCTTCCTCCCCACCCTCCAGTTTATCTGTTGGTTGTAGAGCTCACTTCCCTCCAACCTCCTATAAGAAAGCCTTACCTTCCTATCTAGCTCTGGGAAAAGCCAAAGTCCTTGCCTCGGATCACAGGGCCTTGCAAGACCTCGCACTGTCACTTCCCTCCATCTCTTGCTCCCCTCCTCTCAATCCCTCCAGCTACACCGACCTCCCTGCACTACAAACAATTCAGAACAATCCAGGCATATTCCCTGACCTGGGCCTTTTCTCTTACTGTCTCCACTGACCTGAATAATCTCAGATCTCGGCATGGCTTCTCCCTCATCTTTTCAAGCCTCAATTCAAGTAGCTCATCAGTAGCCGGGTCTTGACTCTCTACTTAAAATAGTCATCTCCCAACTCCTTCTATTCTCCCCTGCCCTCTTATTTCCCCACACTTATCACCTTGTGACATGTACGTTTTACTTATTTATCTTTGTTCACTCTTCGAAGGCATAAATTTTTGTCTCTTGTTCACTGTTGTGTTGCCAGGAGTGAGAACAGTGCCTGGCACAGAGTGGTAGCTCATAAACGTTTCTTGGATGTATATTCATGAATGTTTTGGGGTACTTACTGTGTCCTATGCCCTGTGCATTTTCACAGTGACCCAGAGTACCATTTCAAAGATGAGAAAACCAAGGGTTGGACCGTTATCTCAGTTGGTTAAAGCTCAGTGTTATAACACCGAAGTCAAGGGTTCAGATCCCCATACTGGCCAGCCACTAATAAA
Organism: Galeopterus variegatus; assembly: GCF_000696425.1. Lineage (NCBI taxonomy): Eukaryota > Metazoa > Chordata > Mammalia > Dermoptera > Cynocephalidae > Galeopterus > Galeopterus variegatus. The sequence goes on along the minus strand of NW_007726282.1, from coordinate 137,060 downwards.
CTGTGTTGTTTTTCTTAAATGAGTAGATTGGCCATGTGTTGATAATTGTTAAAGCTCTTCCTGAGTACAAGGCGTTCATTACGCAACTCTCATTACTTTTGTCTGTGTTTGAACAACATGTAATAAAGAATGTCAGGTGACACAGAGATCTCCAGGAGGGGTAGAGAACCAGAACTGGGGTCTACACAGCCAGGAGTGGTATACCCAAGCCCACTTGAGAAATAGCCCAGTGAAGAAACCTTTGTCACAGTAAATGACTGCATGCAAAGACCATAGCTGGCTCTGCAAGGATCATTGTGGCTGTACATCAGATTTGCTACCCCCTATACGTTTCCCTGGGTGTAGCTTCAATTGCATGTCTTAAGTTTTGACGTGAAGCATTCTTATTTCCATTAATCCCTGTAGCTTGGATGTAGTTGCCTCCAACCCTGGTCCCTAATGGATTATAGCCCAGGAGCCTGTTTCTTGTCATTGGCCTTTGATCCAAATTGTGATTGACAGAACCAGAGCCTTGTGTTGTCTGGCTGCCCAGGTGGAAAGTATCTGGCAATGGCAAATTCTGTCAACAGACACGATATTCCCTAGTCACAGGGTTGAGCAAAGGGAGTTTGGTGTTAGGTAGCCAAAAAAATAAAAAAATAAATAAAGAAATAAAGAAAAAGCAGGGGATGTAGCAGTTTCAGAAGAGCAAATCCAGGCAACCCTTAATCCAATTTGTATTTGCTTCTGTTCGCATGAAGAAATCCTAGAAGGACACAAGAATCTAATAAAAGAGACTACAGGGAAAGTCTGAGGCGGAAATTGGGTAAATGGGGTGGGAGTTTGTTTGCCTTTTACACTTACTTAATTTTTCTACATTTTAAAATATGAAGCTGTTCAGTTAGCTCAGTTGGTTAGAGCATGATGCCGATAACACCAAGGTCCAGGGTTCAATACCTGTACTGGCCAGCAATAAATAAATAAAATGCAAAATATTAAAAATAGGGGAAAGTGCATAAAACAGAAAAGTACATTTCTGTTTCTTTTTGCAGCTGGCTGGTACAGGGATCTGAACCTGTCACCTTGGTGTTATAAGGCTACATTCTTTTTTTTTTTTTTTTTTTTAAAGATGACCGGTAAGGGGATCTCAACCCTTGGCTTGGTGCTGTCAGCACCACGCCCAGCCAGTGAGCAAACCGGCCATCCCTACATAGGATCCGAACCCGTGGCCCTGGTGAGATCAGCACCGCACTCTACCGAGTGAGCCACGGGCCGGATAAGGCTACATTCTAACCAACTGAGCCAACTGGCCAGTCATAGAAAAATACATTTCAGTGAAGAATCCTGTATTGGTTAGAATGTGGTGCTGATAACGCAAAGGTCCAGGGTTTGATTCTTACACCAGACAGCCACCCCCCCAGAGTGAGCCACGGGCCGGATAAGGCTACATTCTAACCAACTGAGCCAACTGGCCAGTCATAGGAAAATACATTTCAGTGAAGAATCCTGTATTGGTTAGAATGTGGTGCTGATAACGCCAAGGTCCAGGGTTTGATTCTTACACCAGACAGCCACCCCCCCCAAAAAAAAATTGTAGTCACACCCTCCAAAGACCACCCTTTTGTATGTTGGTCCACATGAAAAATAAATAAAATATAAAACTTCAAAACAGTAAATTAAAAGAAGTGCTGAGCTTTACAACCATGTTGAATTTTGCTGCGAAATCACCTAAGTTGCGTAATAAGAGATGTTAGTAAATGGCTCAAACAGCTGAAAAGATGTTCAACCTCAGTTACAATCAAGGCAATACAAATTAAAACCCCGATAAGATGCCATTTCACACAGACCTGTTTGGCAAAAGTTAAGAGATCTAAAAATACCAAGAAGGGCCAGCCTATGGCTCACTTGGGAGAGTGTGGTGCTGATAACACCAAGGCCACGGGTTCAGATCCCTATATAGGGATGGCCGGTTAGCTCACTTGGGAGAGCGTGTTGCTGACAACACCAAGTCAAGGGTTAAGATCCCTTTACTGGTCATCCTGTAAAAAAATAAAAAATAATAAATAAAATTAAAAATAAAAATTCCAAGAGCTGGCAAAAAATGAGACATAAAGAGAGCTTTTCTACCCTGCTTTGTATCAGCTGGTGTAATCACATTGACAATAGGTTGTCAAGGCTGGCCAGTCAGCTCAGTTGGTTAAAGCGTGGTGCTAATAACACCAAGGTCCAGGGTTCGATCCCTGTACCAGCCAGCTGCCAAAATAGGAAGAAAGGAAAGAAGGAAGAACAAAAGAAAGAAAAAAGGTGGTCCCACTTTGTATAGTTGAATACCCACCAGGTCTAGAGTCCAGCAGTTTTATTCCTGGGATTTTTGCAGAGGTGTACAAGGAGATGTGTACATGAATGTTTGTGGGCAGTATTGTTTATGGTAGGAAAAAGACAAACAGATACAAACAAACAAAATACTGAAAAGTCCACAAGTCCATTGACTGGAGAATGGATAAATTCATTGTGATATATTTATAGCAGTACATACTTTTATATTGGTTTACAGAAGAAATGAACAGATTACAACTGCACACAACACAAGAGACTCTTAGAAGTATAACCATAAGTAACATAAAGCAAGTCACAGGGGGTAGGTATGATAGAATATAATTTTGCTAGTGGAATACATGTGGAAGGACAACCAGCAGTTTCTCCCACACCTTCTTTTTGCCATTGAATTAAAAGAATTGATATGAAATGTATTAGAGTAAGTCGTAAGGTTTTGGGACATTGTTTGCACAATTCCAAGAGTTAACAATCCATGACAAGTGGAAAATGACAGTTCAGAAACTCCATTATTTTATAATGACAATACTGAAGCTTCTACAAGAAACAAAAAAACCCCATTAGTATATCTAAATTAATACATCCAATATGAAACAACAGCAGCAATAATTTTTAAATTTGCTTGTTGTGCCGGCCCGGTGGCGCACTGGAGAGTGCGCCGCTTGGGAGCACGGCGGCGCTCCTGACGAGGGTTCAGATCCCATGTGGAGACCGGTTCCCGCTCACTGGGTGAGCGCGGTGAGGGCGCAACACG
>NW_007726282.1:131304-132993 GCF_000696425.1 Galeopterus variegatus | reverse complement strand
TGCAATCCCGTTGCTGGTCCCTGGTACGGGCGCGACACCGAGGGTTGCGATCCTGTTACCGGTCAGTAAAAAAAAAAAAAAGACAAAAAGGTAAATTTGCATATGCTTACCAGTATATCTGTAAATATAGATAAGAATGAATACTAAATATTACTATTAAGGGGTGAGGACTGTTTGGACAGAGGACAGAAATGGAAAAGAATTTACAGTACCCATTTCATCTTTTTTTTTTTTGAACTATGTGGTAATATTTAATTTAAAAACTTAAATAAATCAGCCTGGTTGATTAGCTCAGTTGATTAGGGATCAGCACTCTAACACCAAAGTCAAGGGTTAGGATCCCCATCCCAGCTGGCCACCAAAACAAAACAAAAAAAAACAAAAAAAAACCCAACTACAACTTAAATAAATCTATTCAATTAATTTGAATCATAAGTAAATGTTATTAACCTTCTGTCTTTTAATTTTTTCTTTTTATTTAATATTTCAAATAAGAAATAAATTGGGCCGGCCTGTGGCTCACTCGGGAGAGTGCGGTGCTGATAACACCAAGGCCCCGGGTTCGGATCCCTATATAGGGATGGCCGGTTAGCTCACTTGGGAGAGCGTGGTGCTGACAACACCAAGTCAAGGGTTAAGATCCCCTTACCGGTCATCTTTTTAAAAAAAAATAATAATAAATAGATAAAATAAAATAAAATAAAATAAAATAAAAAGATGCCTGCCCAGCAACTGCCTGTTCCACTAATGCACTGATATCACTCTTGTTATTAATGCTTGTAGCCAAGGATAATTGTTTTAAAACAACTAATGTAACCTTCCTCATTTCACCTTTAAAATCTCTTGCATTCCTTTGCCTCCCTAGATGCACCTATGACCCATCATTGTACACATATCCCAGATAGCAATCTCCTGCTATTTCTGAATAAATTCTTTGCTCTGGAAAGCTAGTCTCTCTGCTGTTTATTTTAGGTTGACATGTCTACTCATGGATTTCTTTTTTTTATCCTGTTTGGGATTTCCTGAATTTCTTGGCTCTGGTAATTGGGGACAAATTACCTTTCAACAATTTTGAAAAAAGCTCAGTCATGATCTCTTTGAAGAACTGCACTTCTCAGGAACTTAGCCTCAGCACATGGAGCTGAGGGCAGGATGAAACGCTGGCCTCCTGTCCCTCCTGAGAAGATTGCCTTCCAACTCAGAGCTGGGGAGACAGCAAACCCTTTGGTTTTGGGTGTACCAACCTGGAGGGGAGTTTCCTTTTCCCCAAGCTGGTAGAAGGGAGTTAGATAGGAAGTAGCAAATATCACATGCTCTCACTTTTCTAGCCAAATTTTAGTAGATTTTCTTGATATTTCTTCATTTGCCATATGCCTTTAAGACCATTTCCAGAGACTTTTAAGTGTTTTTTAAGAATAGTTTTGACTAGTTCCACTGGGGAGTGGGTCCCTGAAACACCTCACAGTGTCGTGATCCTCTTTTAATCTTTTTTTTCTTGGGGGGGGGGGCGTTGGTGGTTGGCCAGTATGGGCCAATCCTTTGACCTTCTTGTTATCAACACCGTGCACTAACTGAATGAGCAAACTGGCCAGCCCTCCTTTTAACACTTTTTGATATTTGAACCAGGTCAATTTCTTTCTTTTTTTTTTTTTTTTTTTTAAAAGATGACCGGTAAGGGGATCTTAACCC
>NW_007726282.1:124651-131294 GCF_000696425.1 Galeopterus variegatus | reverse complement strand
AGGGTTTGCTGTCTCCCCAGCTCTGAGTTGGAAGGCAATCTTCTCAGGAGGGACAGGAGGCCAGCGTTTCATCCTGCCCTCAGCTCCATGTGCTGAGGCTAAGTTCCTGAGAAGTGCAGTTCTTCAAAGAGATCATGACTGAGCTTTTTTCAAAATTGTTGAAAGGTAATTTGTCCCCAATTACCAGAGCCAAGAAATTCAGGAAATCCCAAACAGGATAAAAAAAAGAAATCCATGAGTAGACATGTCAACCTAAAATAAACAGCAGAGAGACTAGCTTTCCAGAGCAAAGAATTTATTCAGAAATAGCAGGAGATTGCTATCTGGGATATGTGTACAATGATGGGTCATAGGTGCATCTAGGGAGGCAAAGGAATGCAAGAGATTTTAAAGGTGAAATGAGGAAGGTTACATTAGTTGTTTTAAAACAATTATCCTTGGCTACAAGCATTAATAACAAGAGTGATATCAGTGCATTAGTGGAACAGGCAGTTGCTGGGCAGGCATCTTTTTATTTTATTTTATCTATTTATTTATTTTTTTTAAAAAAAAGATGACCGGTAAGGGGATCTTAACCCTTGACTTGGTGTTGTCAGCACCACGCTCTCCCAAGTGAGCTAACCGGCCATCCCTATATAGGGATCCGAACCCGGGGCCTTGGTGTTATCAGCACCACACTCTCCCGAGTGAGCCATGGGCCGGCCCGACATCTTTTTAGAAGTAATCTTTGTGCAAGGTTGTGATAACCTTTGTATTATGTCGTGGTTTTGGCAGAGTCTCTTGTGATAGTTCTTGTTTTCAGGCAAATGTGTGAGGGCCCTCCCTTCATTGTCTCCCAGCTCTCTTTTATTAGGGCTTGACATAAGTGACTCCATTGTACAACTGATCACATCCACAGACACATCATGGGAAATTGCAAAATGGCAAAGAAAAAGGAATGTTTTTTTTAAAAAACCAACATGGCAAAAACAGATCACAAGAAATAGCATTTAGATTGAGATGCTACTTCTTAACAGTGCTATCAGAAGCCACAATACGTTCAACATGCCAAAAGAAAATAATTGCCAACCTAGAATTCTATGCCCAATGAAACTATCTTTCATGAACTAGGCAAAATAAATCTCTTTTCAGACAGACAACATTGTAGAGAGTTTTTCAACACAGAGTGCTTATTTATTTACTTATTTATTTTGGTAGCTGGCTGGTAATGGATCTCATCCCTTGACCTTGGTGTTACCAAAACCACACTCTAACCAAGTGAGCTAACCAGCCAGCTCCTATAGAGTGCTTATTAATGAAAGAAGTTTCAAAGATTTACTTCAGACAAATAGAAATGGATCTGAGATGCAAGGTCTAAGTGAGTAGAAGTTACAAGCAAAAATACTGCATATAAATGGGTGTATCCATAAAAATTTCAGGCCAGTAGGAGTAAAAAGTTAATTGACTTTTTTTTTTTTTTTTTCATGACCGGCAACAGATCGCAACCCTCAGTGTCATGCCCATACCGGACTGGGGACTGGCAACGGGATCGCAACCCTCGGTGTTGCCCCCGCTCCTCGCTCAGCCAGTGAGCGGGAACCGGTTTGTATGTGGGATCCGAACCCTCGGCGGGAGCGCCGCCGCGCTTCCCAAGTGGCGCACTGTAGCAGTGTGCCACCGGGCCGGCCGTAAAAAGTTAATTGAGAAAAAAAAAAAGGAATGACATTTTTTGATCTATTTTAAAGAAGGCAAGAGAGGAGGGAGGAAAAAAGCAAATAAAAGAAGCCAAACAAGCCACACAAATAGAAAGCTTGTAAGTAGACAGAATCAGATCCAAATATATCAGTAACCATTATAAATGTAAATGGGATAAATTTTAAGTAAAAGGCTAAGATTATTGGAATGGTTAAAAGTACAAAATCTAGAACTTTGTTGTTTTCTAAAGACACATCATACATAAGGCAGAAAATTGTAGTCATAGGATGTACAGAAATATTTAAAGGTTATCATAACATAAGCAAAGCTGGAATCATTCTTTTAATATCAAAGAAAAAGATATGCTATGGAGATAGGGTAACGGTGATTAAAGAAAAGAAAAAAGAGACGTCTTACATGGATCTTAATGATAATGTGCCATCATCAAAGGATTATGAATATCTCAAACCTCTGCATCTGAAATCCATAAAGAGGGGAATAAAATAATATAAAGTCATTAGGAGCAACTGTAAGCCAATACCTTAGACAATGTAGATGAAATAAATAATTTCTTAGAAAAATACTACTTACTTGAGTTGACTTGAGAAGGAATGGAAAACCTGAACAGTCCTCTATAATCATTACAAAACTTAAATCAGTAGTTTAAAATATTCCTACAAGAAAAGCAACATAACTGGATGGACTTAACAGCTGAGAGAAATGAAACACTCAAGAAATAGATCATTCCAATCTGCACAATTTCTTCTTGAGAATAGAAAGAGCAGGAACATTCTTCAGTCTATAATTGGAACACCAAACCCAGGCAAAGACAGTACAAGAAAGGAAAATTATAGACCAATATAATTTATAATAGAGATATACAAATTCTTTTAAAATATTAATAATATATTGATAAAACATAAAATGAAATATTATTTAAGAGCTGACCATTTAGCTTACTCAGCAGAGCGTGGTTCTGATAACACAAATGTCCAGGGTTTGATCCCTGTACTGGCCAGCCACCAAAAATAAATAAATAAATAAATAATACAGCAACATGTATAAAAGTATATCATGACCAAGGTAGGTTTATGGGATGGAAATCAGCTCTAGAAAATAAATTTATGTCATTTGACGTATTTCTTTCTCTCTTTTTTTTTTTTTTTTTGGCGGCTGGCTGGTAAGGGGATCTGAACCCTTCACCTTGGTGTTAGTACAACACTCTAACCAAGTGAGCAACCAGCCAGGCCTCATTTGACATATTAACAGGTTAAATGAGACAATTACATGGTTATTTCTGTATATGTAGAAAAAGTGTTTGATAAACACTTATTTATGATAAAAACCTATTAATGAACTAGGAATTGAAAGGATCTTTCTTTACCTGACATGATGTATCTTCAAAAAACTTACAGCAGACACCATACCACGGCTATTACCGAGAAGGGGAAGATAGAGAAAGGTAGACAAGCTTATGGTGGGGAGGGGGTGGGGTTTGGATACCTACAGACACCCAGTGGAGATGTCAAGAAGGCATCTGTAAAGAGGCTGTCAGGAGTTCACAGGAGAGGACTGATCTTGGGATAAAAACATGTACGTTGTCTATGTATAGAGGTTTTTTTAAATTTTTTTTTTTTTTAAATGACCGGTAAGGGGATTTCAACCCTTGGCTTGGTGTTGTCAGCACCACGCTCAGCCAGTGAGCAAACCGGCCATCCCTATATAGGATCCGAACCCGCGGCCTTGGTGTTATCAGCACCGCACTCTACCGAGTGAGCCGCATGCCGGCCCTGTACAGAGGTTTTTAAAAACATCAGTTACTGGGCCGGCCTGTGGCTCACTCAGGAGAGTGCGGTGCTGATAACACCAAGGCCACGGGTTCAGATCCCATATAGGGATGGCCGGTTTGCGCACTGGGTGAGCGTGGTGCTGACAACACCAAGTCAAGGGTTAAGATCCCCTTACCGGTCATCTTTAAAAAAAAAAAAAATAAATAAATAAAATTAAAAAAAATAAAAACATCAGTTACAAGTGATGTGACACAGAGTGATAAGGGGTGGAGTGTTCTTAAGATTGGAGAGGGCTGCCCGTTTAGCTCAGTTGGTTAGAGCATGGTGTTGATAACACCAAGGTCAAGGGTTCAGATCCCCACACTGGTCAGCGCCAAAAAAAAAGAGAGAGACCGGGGAGGTCAGAATTTTCTGAGGGGGAGCAATCTCAGTGAAAAATATCTGCCACACATGGGGAATCAGAAAAGGATGAGCGTTGCATACAAAGGCAGCAGCAAATGCCAAAGCCCCAAGGTGGGTTTTCTGGGTGGGTGATTTCCAGGCGTGGCCTCATTGAGGACACTCCACCACCCTGAAAAACTGGCATCATTAGCCTTTCTTACGGAACCCTGAGAGGCAGTCATATCACGAGCAGCCCAGTTCAAGACAGTCCTCATTTGAGACGAAATGTTCTGGGACAATGGCGCTCTCTGCTGGTCCGATACAAGCTCGATTTCCAACAATAACGATCATCATTTATTATGTAATATTATGTATTATTAATAGAACGCAACCAGCGCTGAATAAATTTACGACCAGCCTCACTCACCTCCTGTACATCCTGGAGGCTGGCACTAGTGGGGAATACAAATATATAGGTCTACACTGAATGAACAAATAAATGTAGCCTGGTCCTGGGCCTTAGCCTCCCTTTCTATAAACCTGGGATTCCTTCTTTTATCGAATAAAGTAATGTTTTTTGAGCACGTCCTGTTCTAAGCTCTCCGGACAAAGCAATGAGCACGACAAGACAAAAGCCTGTGCCAGGCAGTGTGTAAGGATCTACACATTCATGGCTGTCACTCAATCTTTACAACGTCCTTATGCCGAGATGCTAAAATTCGCCACATTTTATGCAGAAGAAAATGACTGTAGAGCGAAAAGTGGCAGGATAGGAGTCGTACCCAGAACAATCTTGATTCTTTGCATTCGCGCGCTGCGGGTGGAGTGAACTGGTAGCCCTGCAGGGATTAGGTGGCCGGCGTCTGTTGCCATGGTCCCCGGACGCGCTCCCAGGGCTTCAGCCTCCCTCGCGCGTCACGTGACTTCAGACAATATGGCGCCGCCCATGGTGTTCCACGGCTCACGTGGTTCCGGTAGTCAAGATGGCTGCAGCGGGAAGCCAAGGAACACTAGAATCGGCGCCTCGGATCATGCGGCTGGTGGCCGAATGCAACCGCTCCAGGGCCCGGGCGGGAGAGCTGCGGCTGCCGCACGGACCGGTGGCCACTCCGGTGTTCATGCCAGTGGGCACGCAGGCCACCATGAAAGGCATTACGGCGGAGCAGCTGGACGCTCTGGGATGCCGCATCTGCCTGGGCAACACCTACCATCTGGGTCTGAGGCCGGTGGGTGGGCTCTGCCCGGGCTGGGCGATTGCCGAGCGTGAGGAGCCCTAGGGCGTCCCCCAGGCTCGGGTACGCCTCCAAAAGTCAATCGACAAACGCGTAGAGAGCGCCCCTGGTCTCCCAGGCCGGGGACTGGGTGTGAGAGAGCGGCGGGAACCGAAGCCGGTCAGCCCTGTCCCCCAACACGGGCCCCCAGCGTCCCCCTCACCCCTAACCTGACATTTTCTTCCGCCAACCCAGGGCCCCGAGCTGATCCAGAAAGCCCACGGTCTCCACGGCTTCATGAATTGGCCCCACAATCTGCTGACGGTGAGGTGGGGTCGGACCGGGATCCCAGGGCGCTTCTCTGGGGTGAGGACTCCCCCATCTCCATCCCCTGACAGCCCTGCGGTGGGGCTTCCCCCAGGACAGCGGCGGCTTCCAGATGGTGTCCCTGGTGTCCCTGTCCGAGGTGACGGAGGAGGGCGTCCGTTTCCGCTCCCCTTACGACGGCGACGAGACCCTTCTGAGCCCAGAGAAGTCCGTGGAGATCCAGAACGCGCTGGGTGAGCGCACCTTCTCCTGTCGGTGGGTGGAAGTGAGGCGGCCCTGCTGCGTGGTTTGGGGCAAGTCACTCCCTCGCCCTGAGCTTTAGTGGAGCCCACTCAAAGGGGGATAAATAATAGCCCGTCTGGGGCCGGCCCGGTGGCGCACTGGATAGGGTTAGGTTCGGATCCCACATACAGACCGGTTCGCGACGCCGAGGGTTGCAGTCCCGTTGCCGGTCCCCGGTCCGGTGCGGGGGCAACACTGAGGGTTGCGATCCGTTGCCGGACACGGAAAAAGACAAAAGACAAAAAATAAATAAATAAATAAAATAATAGCCCGTCCGTGGTAGGATAGTTTTTTGTTTTTCGTTTTTAGCAGCTGGCCTGTGCGAGATTCGAACCCTTGACCTTGGTGTTATAACACTGAATTATTCTTTAAAAAAAAAAATGAACAAGAATACATTTCATATACATCTTTGTATAAAAATGTGTACAGTAAACAATGCCTTTCCCTCTCCTTTCCACCATCTGTCTCCTTCACTCTCGCACACCATCACTGTCACTAGTTCCTTGTAAATCCTTCCAGAGTTTATGCAAATACAAGCAAGTTTAAATTTCTCTAATTTTTTCCTTATTAGAGCCTACTATTTATAGCACACTCCTTTGTTCTTTGTGTTTCTTGTAATTATGCAAAATTTCAAATATATACAAAAGTAGACAGAACCCCATATCCCTGTCATCTAGCTCCAGCAATTACCAGGTCATGGTCAGTATGTTTCATCAGTATCCCAGGCCTCTGATGTTTATTTGCTCTTCCTATGTTTGTTTTCTGGTAGAATTTGCCTAAGATTGGTGTTATTTCTTCTTTAAATGTCTCATAGAATTCTCCATTAAAATCCCCTGGGCCTGGAGTTTTGTCATGGGAAGGTTTGTGGTCATGAATTCAATTTATTTAACATTTTGATAGGGCTATTCCCATTTTGTATATCATTTTGGTTTCATTTCACGGTTTATTCTTTTTTTTTTTTTTTTTTTTTCCTTTTTT
>NW_007726282.1:117707-124295 GCF_000696425.1 Galeopterus variegatus | reverse complement strand
TTGTCCTTTTTGAGACCAGCCGCACCACACTAAGCCAGTGAGCGCTGTGAGCGTGCCAGTCATCTCTATATAGGATCCGAACCCGCGGCGGGAGCGCTGCTGCACTCCCAGTGCCGCACTCTCCCGAGTGCGCCACGGACTCGGCCCATTTCACGGTTTATTCATATTGTAGAGTGTGTCAGAATTTCCTTCCTTTTTTTTTTTTTTCCTTTTTGTCTTTTTTTGTGACCGGTAACGGGATCGCAACCCTCAGTGTCGCGCCCGTACCGCGACCGGCAACAGGATCGCAACCCTTGGTGTCGCGGCCGCACCGCGCTCAACCAGTGAGCGGACTGGTCTCTATATGGGATCCGAACCCTTGGCGGGAGCACCGCCGTGCCCCCAAGCGCTGCACTCTACCGAGTGCGCCACCTGGCCGGCCCAGAATTTCCTTCCTTTTTAAGGCTGAATCATATTCCATTGTATGGATATACCTCATTGTGTTTATCCATTTATCCATTGATGGATACTTGGGTTGCTTCTACCTTTTGGCTATTGTGAATCATGCTGCTATGCACATGGGTGTGTAAATATCTGTTCAAATCCCTGCTTTTATTTCTTTTAGGTATATAAAAGTGAAATTGCTTGATCATATGGTATATATACTTCACTTTTATTGTATAAACACTTATGAATCTTCATACCAATTTGGATTTTATTTATTTATTTTTGCTGGCTGGTACAGGGATAACCTGGGCGTTGGTGTTATCAGCACCATGCTCTAACCAACTGAGCTATCCGGCCAGCCTTAAATTGGATTTTAGAAAAGATTTTAACCATCTCAAGTTTTTCTGCCAGATGAGTGTGCCATAAGCATAAGAAAAAGCCTCTTTTAAAAAATAGGTGTTATTGGGCCAGCCCGTGGCTAACTCGGGAGAGTGTGGTGCTGATAACACCAAGGCCACGGGTTCGGATCCCATATAGGGATGGCCGGTTTGCTCACTGGGTGAGCGTGGTGCTGACAACACCAAGTCAAGGGTTAAGATCCCCTTACCAGTCATTTTTTTAAGGAAAAAAAAAATAGGTGTTATTTGTTAGAGCAGTTTTAGGTTTGCAGCAGAATTGGATGGAAAGTACAGGGAGTTCCCATATAACCTCTGTTCCTCCCACAGTGTACCCCATTATCAACATCTCCCACCAGAGAGGTCCATTTGTTACAATTGATGAACTGGCCTTAACCTATCCTTACCACCCACAGTCCATAGTCGACATTAGGGTTCCCTCTGGGTATTGTACATTCTACGGGGTTGGATAAAATGTATATGACATGCATCCAACATTGTAGTATCATACAGTGTAGTTTCACTGCCCTAAATCTTTTTTTTTTTTTTTTTCCGTGTCCGGCAACGGATCGCAACCCTCAGTGTCACCCCCGCACTGGACCGGAACCAGCAATGGGACCACAACCCTCGGTGCTGCTCCCGCGCCTCGCTAAGCCAGTGAGCGGGAACCGGTCTGTATGTGGGATCCGAACCCTCGGCGGGAGCACCGCTGCGCTTCCCAAGCGGCGCACTATCGCAGTGCGCCACCGGGCCGGCCCCCACTGCCCTAAATCTTTAGTCTCTTTTAATCTAAAACAAAAAGCAAAAACTGGGGGAGTTAGTTCTCAGTTACTCCCTTTTTGAAATAGGGGTTTTATGCATTTCTTCTTTTTTTTTTGGTGACTGGCTAGTATGGGGATCCCAGCCCTTGAACTTGGTGTTATCAGCACCATGCTCTAACTGAATGAGCTGACTGGCCAGCCCAGATGCACATTCTGAAAAGCTCCTTCTGGCTGCTTTAAACAGATTGGGACAGCTATGTGGGAATCAGCAAGACCCAGGGAGGCTTTTGAAGTCCAGCTTGTCCATACCAGGAGGTGGGGGCCTTCCCAGTGATGGTGCCCCTGTCTTACCCCTTCCCTAGGCTCAGACATCATCATGCAGCTGGACGACGTGGTCAGCAGCACTGTGTCAGGGCCACGCGTGGAGGAGGCCATGTACAGGTGTGTGAGTGTGTTGGGGGAGGGGATCCTGGTCCTGCAGCCTTGTGTCCCTTCCCCTCATGACTGGGGCCCTCTTGCAGGTCAATCCGCTGGCTGGACCGGTGCATTGCAGCCCATCAGCGGCCAGACAAGCAGAACCTCTTTGCCATCATCCAGGGTGGGCTGGATGCAGATCTCCGGGCCACCTGCCTTGAAGGTGAGCCATGGGCTGGCAGGGCCAGGAGTTGCCCATCACTGAGGCGCCCACATGGGCCCGGCACATGACTGCGCTCCAGCAGTGGCTGTGAAGGGGTGAAAGCGCACTCCAGGTGGAAGGAACAGCCGAAGGAAAGGCTCTGAGGCAGCGTGCAGTAGGGTGTATTTAGAGAACAGCAGTCATCCCAATACCTAGTCATTTTCAGGTATTTACCAGGCACCATGCCAAGTGCTAGTCACCCTTTGACACTTTGAGTCTTCACGACCATCCTGTAAAGTGGGGACTGCCAGGCTTCCAAGATCACAAATGGAGAAACTGAGGCACGGAACTGTTATATTACTTATCCCAGGCTGTACAGCTTGGATGCTGCAGAGTTGGGATTTGGACCCAGGCTTTGGGCTCCAGAATGTATAGCATTAACTGCTACACTGTGCTGCTCCTGCCCAGGGAGGATTAGAACACACAGAGTCAAGAGCAAGGGGCCAGGCCTGGGGCATTGTGCCAATGGTGGAGGCCCTCGGACACTGCACCGAGGTGCTGGGGAGCCTTAGAGGGCTGCTGAACAGGAGAGTGATGGGAACCAAGGGGCATCATAGAAAAATCCCCAGTGGGGAAAGGAAGCAGGCGGCCCAGCAGGAAGGTTGGAGTACTTGCCCAGGGGGAGGGTGACGAGGAGGCCTGGACTGAGGCTGTGGCCGTGGCGATGAAGGGGAGGTAGAGATGGGGTGCTTAAAGTCAGGGAGGTGTCGTGGGCATCAAGCTGGATTCCAGCTTCTGATCTGCTCCCTTATGGCTGTGTGCCCTTGGGCCAGTGTCTTCCCCTCTCTGAGCCTCACTTCTTCCTCTGTGAAATGGGACTGTACTCCAAATGCCAGGGGTCGAAGTAAGGGTTAAATGGGAAATCCATTCAAAGTGTTCCACCTGCTCTTGGCATCAGCGTGCACCGTTATAAAGATTGTCCTCCTTGTTGTAGTCCTGCTTTGTCCTCAAACTCGCTTCCCACTCCAGTAAGTCTTTTTAACATTTTTTTTTTTTTTTGATGGCTGGCCAGTGCGGGGATCGGAACCCTTGACCTTGGTATTATAACACCTTGCTCTAATCAGCTGAGCTAACCAGCCAGCCCCAGTATTACCTTTATACATGTGATGCTTTCTGGTATTTTCTGTTCTCTTTCATTAAAAAAAAAAAAAACCACCATGCAGGTCTTGCCCTATCAAATTCATTTCTTGGCCACCTGCAGTTTGATAAGCAGTGGCACTTCTCAAAATGCTCCGGGGCTCACCTGCTCTAGAACAACCTCCTGGGGTCTGTGGTACAGTGCACCCTCCCGGGCCCCCCACCCATGACTGGATCAGAGTTGGGGGCTGGGCGAACCCTGGGAATCTGCATTTAAACAACTGGTCCTCTGTTGAACCTGCTGCTCACATTAGCTTCAATACCTGGCCCCAGACAGCACCTGCTTTGTCGATGCTGTGGTCTCACCTGGGCAGAACTGGACAGCTGAGGCCCAAGATAAGTCCGGGCTTGGAGGCCAGGCCTGGGTTCAAATCTAGACTCTGGCCAATGAGGCCTTGGGCCAGTAGTTTCAACTCTGAAAGCCTCAGTTTCCTCATCTGTCACGTGAACCAAATAACAGTACAGGTTTGCAGCCCCTTCTAGGTCATTCTGGAGCCTCATGGTCCAATTCTAAAATCTTAAATGTTCTGAAACTTGCAAATCATTGGGTAGCAAAACTGGATCTCTCTCTATCCCACTTGTTAGAAGTTTTTACATATTTTGTTGCAGAAATGTTATGGTGTTTGATGATTGGCTGTTACCCAGGGGTATTCACTGTACTAAAATTGCAAAAATTCTGAATTCTAAAACACCTCTGGCTCCAAAGTTTTCAGGTAAGGAAGTGTGGGCTGTGGGTCTCCCTGAGGATTGAAGGAGAGGGTCTTGTATACAGCAGGTACGCAATAAATATTAGCTGAGAACACCAGTAGCCACCCTCAGACAGACAGACAGACACACACACGCATGCATGCACGCACACACAGTCTCTCTCTCTCTCCCCCTCCCTCCTTGAGGACTGTAGAGGTCTGGGCAGACTCTGTCCTGGAGTGGAGCATGAAGCACTTTTCCTTTCCTGATCTTACCCTGTACCCTCAGAGATGACCAAGAGGGACGTGCCAGGCTTTGCCATCGGGGGCCTGAGCGGGGGCGAGAGCAAGGCTCAATTCTGGAGGATGGTGGCCCTGAGCACCTCCCGGCTGCCCAAGGACAAGCCCCGATACCTGATGGGGGTCGGGTATGTCAGGGAGAACAGAGACAGAGCCCCACCTGGGAGGAGAGGATTCCTGGTCACCCCATGCTCTGCCCAGGGGGGTGCTAAGGAGGACATGGCTGTCCCCTGGCGGAGGTTGTGAGGGAATGTAGCCCAGTTGGGGGAGTCTGCGGGTTGGGAGGAGGCCTCAGAAGCCCGGGATCAGGGCTTGAGACTCTCTGCTCCTCTCCTCCCGTGGGTGCACCCCCCAGCTATGCCACTGATCTGGTGGTCTGCGTGGCTCTTGGATGTGACATGTTCGACTGCGTCTTCCCCACGCGGACTGCGGTGAGGCCCTGGGCCAGGGGAAGACAGGGGTGGAGGGCTGGAGGACTGGGGGGGACAAGATGAGGTGGGGCCAGGGAGGGTAAAGACCTGGTTGACATGTCTGCCCCTCCATCTCCTCCCCCAGCGCTTTGGCTCTGCCCTGGTGCCCACCGGGAACCTGCAGCTGAAGAAGAAGCAGTATGAGAAGGACTTTGGCCCCATAGACCCTGAGTGCACCTGCCCCACCTGCCAGAAGTAGGCGGGTCTGCAGGGGGCTGAGGGAGGGTTGGGGAGACAGGCCGGACTCCGCTGATCCACCACCTATGGGTCCACAGGCACAGCCGGGCCTTCCTGCATGCACTGCTCCACAGTGACAACACGGCCGCCCTGCACCACCTCACTGTCCACAACATCGCCTACCAGGTGGGCCAGTACCTGGGGGCAGGGTGGGTGAGGGTCTCCGGGGCACTTGTGGCAGATGCTGACATCCCTGCCTGCAGCTGCAGCTGATGACCACCATGCGCACCAGCATCATGGAGAAACGCTTCCCTGACTTCGTGCGGGACTTCATGGGCACGATGTATGGGCACCCCACCCTCTGCCCCACCTGGGCCACCGAAGCCCTGGCCTCTGTGGGAATCACACTGGGCTGACCTGGCATCAGGAAAGGGAGGGAGGGGCTGGAAGATACAGAAGGATTTTTGAAGGTTTTTTTATTCTAACTTATAGAGTGTGTCTGTTGTCTTCTTGGGGAGGTGGCCGGTCTTGACCCCCTTCCTGGTCTGAGCATCACTGCAGTTGGATGTCTCCCCTTGGATGCCCATCCCCGACATTGATAACAACAAGTAACTGTGGCAGCAGCTAGAAACCACCTGGCACGGCCCAGCATGTAGGATGTGCCCCCAAGAGTGGGAGCTGCATTCGTTTCCCTGTGGCTCCCCCAGCCACCCTGGAGGTGGGCACTTTTGTCTTCCCCCTCTTTATAGGTGAGGAAACAGGCCCAGGGAGGGGAAGTAGCTTGCCCAAGTTCGCTGTGAAGGAAGTGGCAGCTTGTCTGCAGACATATGGCTCAATCTGGCTCTCAGTAAACACCTTGATAATAATAGGTGTCATCTAGCAGGTACTGACACTCTGCCTGGCACCGCTCTAAATGCTCGTCACATGTATTTAATTCTTGGAACTTTGATACGTGGATCATACATTCCCATTTTACAGATGATGAAACTGAGGTTCACAGGAATGAAGTCATTTGGTCATTATCACTGTCTTAGTCTGTTCAGGCTAGGTGGCTTATAAACAACAGCAATTTATTTTCAGAATTCTGGAGGCTGGGAAGTCCAAGATCAAGGTGCTGGCAGATTTGGTGTCCAGTGAGGGCCTGCTTCCTAGATGGCCTTGTTTTTCCCACAACCTCTGATGGTGGAAGAGGCAAGGCAGCTCTCTGGGGTCTCTCTTATATGGGCACTAATCTTATTCACGAAGGCTCTGCCCTCCTGACCTAATCACCTCCCATAGGCCCCACCTTCTAATAATACCATCACTTGAGGGTTAGGTTTCAACATGAATTTTGGGGAGGATACAAACATTCAGACCATACCAATCATCCAGTAAATAAACAGGCCCAAGGAGATGATCCTCCTAGAAAAAAAGTTGAAATTGAAGAAGTAATACATGTGTAGGATCCACAGTTCGTATAGCACAAAAAGTGCGCCTTCTTTTATCAGTTTGTGTATTCTGAAAATTTTCCATGTGCACGTACTTTTTTTTTTTTTTTTTTTTTTTTTTTTTTTTTTTTTT
>NW_007726282.1:114893-116707 GCF_000696425.1 Galeopterus variegatus | reverse complement strand
TCCGGCAACGGATCGCAACCCTCAGTGTTGCCCCCGCACCGGACCGGGGACCGGCAACGGGCCCGCAACCCTCGGGGTTGCTCCCACGCCTCGCTCAGCCAGTGAGCAGGAACTGGTCCGTATGTGGGATCCGAACCCTCGGGCGGGAGCGCCGCCGCCGCGTTTCCCAAGCGGCGCACTATCCAGTGCGCCACCAGGCCGGCCCCCATGTGCACGTACTTTTTGTGAATGTCAGCATCCTTTACATGCAGTTCTGTACCTTGTTTTTTTCTTTTTCTCTCTCAAGTTGTTTATGCTTCAGTACATGAAGAGCTTCCTCAATCTTTTTTCAGCTCCTGCATAGTATTTAACGAGCTCCATGGATGGGCAGTAAGCTTTTTCCAGGTTTCTGTGATGCTGGTCAATGCTGCAGACTCTGCCCATCTCTCTGAGACCTGGGGTTTTGGGTCATGGAGCTGACATGTGCCATCCTCCTCCTCTCTGTTTTTCCATCCCCTGTACTGCCTTGTCAGCCCACTTCTCCACACCACTTTGCACCTGCCACCTCTTTGGGTTCCCTGCTTTCTGGCCCATTTGTGTCCAGAAGGATCAAATCACTTTTTTTTTTTTTGGCGGTTGGCCAGTATGGGGATCTGAACCTGTGACCTTGGTGTTAACAAGGGTGCGCTCTAAGCTAAGCATCCAGCCCTGGATCAAATCACTTCTTTTCTTAAAACCCTTCCACTTGTCCCCGTCTGCAGTTTCAAGACTGTTTTAGTCTGTTTTGTGTTGCTATAACAGAAATACCTGAGATGGGGTAATTTATTTAGTTATTTTATTTTTTTAAAGATGACCGGTAAGGGGATCTTAACCCTTGATTGGTGTTGTCAGCACCACGCTCAGCCAGTGAGCGAACCGGCCATCCCTATATGGGATCCGAACCCGGGGCCTTGGTGTTATCAGCACCGCACTCTCCCGAGTGAGCCACGGGCCGGCCCGAGATGGGGTAATTTATAAAGGAAAGAGGTTTGTTTGGCTTACGATTCTGGGAAAGTTGCATCTGGCACGGGCCTCAGGCTGCTGCTACTCATGGCAGAAAGTGGCAGCAGCGGTGGGTATGAGCAGATCACATGGCAAGAGGAAGCAAGAAAGAGAGAGGAGGTGCCAGGGTCCTATATACAACGAGCTCTCATGGGAACCAATAGAGCGAGAACTTGGGGCCGGCCCGTGGCTCACTCGGTAGAGTGCGGTGCTGATAACACCAAGGCCCCGGGTTCGGATCCCATATATAGAGCGAGAACTCACTCATTACTCCCCCCACCTGGGAGAGCATTAATCCATTCATGAGGGATCCGCCCCCATGACTCAATCGGTTTCTAACATTGCCACATTGGAGATCGAATTTCCACATGAGTTTTGGGGAGACAACACATCCAAACTCCATCATTCTGCCCCTGGTCCCCCAAAACTCATGTTACTCTCACATACAAAATACAATCATTCTATTCCAACAGTCCCAAAACATCGTAGTTTGCTCCAGCACCAATTTAAAAGTCCAGAGTCTCATCTGAGACCAAAAGCAAAATTCCTTCCAGCTATGAACCTGAAAAACAAAACGAAATTTATCTACTGCCAAGATACAATGGTGGAACAGACATTGGGTATGCATTCCCGTTCCAAAAGGGAGGAATAGGCCAGGAGAAAGGAGAAACAGGCCCCAAACAAGTCCGAAACCCAGCAGGACAAACATTAAATTTTTTTTTTTTTTTCCTTTTTTTGTCTTTTTTACTGACCGGCAACAGGATCGCAACCCTCAGTGTTGCGCCCACACCGTG
>NW_007726282.1:104150-114142 GCF_000696425.1 Galeopterus variegatus | reverse complement strand
CGTACATCCTCTGGAATCTGAGCGGAGGCTGCCATGACTCCACTGCTCTCACGTCCTGCCGGCCTGCAGACTTAACACAACGTGGATGCCACAGAGGTTTTGGGCCTCTACCTTCCAGGGCTGCTGCACAAACCACACTTGGGGCTGCTCCAGCTGGAGCAGCTGGGATGCAGGGAGCAGGTTCCCAAGGGCAGTTGCACCCCAAGTCTGTCCTCTGGGACAACTCAGTCCTTCTAGGCCTCAGGGCCTGTCATAGGTGAGGCACCCTTCCAGACTTCTCAAATGCCTTTAGGGCATTTTTTCCATTGTCCTGGTTCTTAACATCTGGCTGCCTCACTGCCAAAATAATGTCTTTAGCAACCAGTTTATCTGCTTCACCCTTGTGTTTTTCTCCTGCTCTCAGCTTCTCCACCTCATGGCCAGGTTGCAAATTTTCCAAATCTTTACACTCTGATTTCCTTTTAAATTCTGGCTTTACATCATGATTTTGCCACCATAACTGAGTAGGCTCTTAAAATCAACCATGCAGCTTCCTTAATGCTTTGCTGCTTGGAAATTTCTTTGGCCAAATGCTCTGGTTCACAACTCTTAATTTCCAATTTCCACAAAGTCCAAGGGCATGGACACAAGGCAGCTAGGTTCCTCGCTATGGTGTAGCAGGGGTTATCTTTTGTCCAATTCCCAATAAGTTCCTCATTCCTGAGACCTCATCATCCGCATGGCCTTTACTGTCCACATTTCTATCAGCATTCTGCTCGCCACCACATAAGTCTCTAAGACATTCCAAACTTTCCCTCGTCTTTTTGTCTTCCTCTAAGTCCTCCAAACTCCTCCAACCTTTTTCCATTACCCAGTTCCAAAGCTGCATCCACATTTTCAGGTATCTGTATAGCAACACCCCACTCCTCAGTACCAATTTTCTGTTTTAGTCTGTTTTGTGGTGCTATAACAGAATTACCTGAGACTGGGTAATGTATAAAGGAAAGAGGTTTATTTGGCTTATGATTCTGGGACAGTTGCATCTGGCACGGGCCTCAGGCTGCTTCTACTCATGGCAGAAAGTGACAGGCAGCCAGTGGGTACGAGCAGATCACAGGGCGAGAGGAAGCAAGAGAGAGAGAGGAGGTGCCAGGGTCCTACACACAACAAGCTCTCACTGGAACTAATAAAGTGAGAACTCACTCATTAATCCCCCTTCCCCCAGGGAGAGCATTAATCCATCCATGAGGGATCTGCCGCCATGACTCAATCAGTTTCCAGCACTGCCACATTGGAGATCAAATTTCCACATGAGTTTTGGAGGGGACAATACATCCAAACTCCATCAAAGACCTTAAGACTTCCAGTTCCCAGAACTCCCAACGTTGCCTGCAAAATAGCGTCTTCTCACTGGGGAGAGGATCCGTGGAATTTCACTGAGCACTCAAGAAGATCCATGATGCGCTCGAGTGGGACAGACAGGGGAACATTGTTGGAGCGTTAGCCACATCAAGCGTGAGCAGAAGGGGGCAGAGCACTTGCAAAGGAGGTCGCCTGAGAACCGGATGAGGCGGCGACCGTGAGGCCGAGCCGGGAGCAGGCGTTGCGCCGAGGTCCGGGCGGGCGGTGGGCAACGGCCACAGACGCCTCGAGGTCGGGTCGTTGAGGGCCGGGGGCGGGCAGAGAGCGCGGGGCGCTCGGGCCGGGGGCCGCCGGCGCCATGGGCAACCGCGGGATGGAAGAGCTGATCCCGCTGGTCAACAAGCTGCAGGACGCCTTCAGCTCCATCGGCCAGAGCTGCCACCTGGACCTGCCGCAGATCGCCGTGGTGGGCGGCCAGAGCGCCGGCAAGAGCTCGGTTCTCGAGAACTTCGTGGGCCGGTGAGCGAGCGCAGCGGGGACCGGGGGCGGGCGGCGGCCTAGGGCGCGGAGGGCGGACCGGGAATGGCGCGCCTTGCGCCGCCGGCGTAACTGCGGCCTTGCGTGCCCGGGACGGGGACAGGGAGAGGGAGGCGGGCCCTGCGGGACGCCCCGGGCGGAGGGCTCCCTCTGGGGGCTGCGGGGCTGGTCCAGGGCCCTGGGGCGGTCGCACGGACCGGGGGGCGGTGGACCCCGCCGTCTGTCTGATCCCAGCTTTCGTGGGTCAACTCTGCCATTTGGTTGCCTGTGGGTCAGGTGTTGGTGCCCGTTCTCCTCCGTCTGTCGGTCTATCAGGGGCGAAACCTGCCACTACTGGGGCGATCTCTGCGGCTGTTCTTTTATCTGGAGCAGCCCCTGCCGTCTGGTTGGCTATCTCTCTGCCCTGGGCAGATCTCCCTACCACCACCATTTGGCTGTCCATCTGTCCAGTCTCACTTGGAAGTCCCCGGCTGTCTGGCTAGCTGTCCAGGGTGACCTCTGCTGTCTGGTCACCCATCCGTGCCCCTCACAGACTTTAACACTTACCACTCCCTCTGTCCGGTTACTTTAGCTGGCCTCCGCAGTCTGACTGGCTGCACCCTAGGGGACTCTGTTGTCTGGTTCTCCCAGGCTGACTCTTCAGCTTGGTACCTGGGGAACGCTGGCTTCTCTCTTCCAAGTGAATCCTTCTGTCTGTCTGTCTTGGTGCCTGTCCATCTCCTAGTCTGCCCGTCACTACCCAGCAGCCCCTAACTGTCCCAACCCTTCTGTCGGTGTGGCAGGAGGGTGGAGGGGAGAAGGGAACTGAAGGATGAAGCTTGAATCCCTTCTCTTCTCATTTGTAAGTAGGACCCCGAGGGGAACTTTCTGCAAGATTCTTTCCTGGCCCATGTCAGTATGCTCCAGAGCCCTGGAACACAGGGGCCAGCCCCCAAGCTAAAACCTGCAAATTGGGGGCCTTCCTTGGAGCCTGGGAAGGGGCTTCTTGTCTGATCAGGCTCAATGGCAAGAGCTGGGACGCACCCTTCCCTGGGCAGCCTTGAGAAGGCTCAGCTTGGCCAGCTGTGTAGTGGGCAAATTCCACTCTCTGGGCTGTTTCCTGGATTCTGGAAGCTAATGAATGAGAACAGTCCCTGCGGCCACGGACAGACCTTGATTCTCCCCTGCCCTTCCCCCCGCCTCTTGCCTTTCTGCCTCTCAGATGGGCGGCCACTTCTCCATTCCAGGAAGTACTTTATTTCTAATGGCGTGGCTGTCAAGTGATAACATCCTCATTGTCATCATCATCGTTATAGTTATTACTGTTATCAGTGTTCATCCAGCAGGCCCCAGACTGAGCTCTTTCTTGGTTCAGCATCTTGAGTCCCACAATGAGCCTGTGGGGTGGAGGTTCTGTTATCATCCCCACTTGTGAGATGAGTTGGGAGGCTGGGGGAGGCTCAGAAAGGACTCACCATTCACCCAAGGCCAGCAGGCTGGCACACAGCAGAGCCTGGTTGGGCACCCAGCGTTGCCCTGCCTTCCCAGAGCCCTGGGGTTTTGCTGCCAGCGGCATGAATTTCCTTCTCTGCTGTTTTGTCTCTGGCACATTGCCCTCTGTCTACTGTAGTGGAAAGGTGTAGACTTGGGGGTCAGCTGGGCCTGGACTGAATCTCATGCTGGGCTCTAGGCGCCTCTGCATGGCCATCGTCTTGCCTGCCCAGGCTTCCAGTGGGCATCCGCAAAGCTGTGTCTACTTCACTTGCCTTGTGTCTTGGCACAGGTTGTTTGGCCTCTCTAAGCGTGGGCTTCCCCTCCTGAAAATGGGGTGACCACCTCTCAACAGGACTGTTGCAGGGATGCAGTGACATGGTGCATTGAAAATGCTTACTTATGGCTGGCCGGTTAGCTCAGTTGGTTAGAGCATGGTGTTGTAACACTAAGATCAAGGGTTCAGATCCCTGTACTGGCAGCCACCCCCCCAGAAAAGTGCTTACTTAGCATAATGTCCGGCACCCAGTAGGTCTACATGGATGGACAGGGCTGTCCACTTGGCTGGTTCCTTTCATATCAAGGACAAAGCTAAACAGAATTAAAGTCCTTTCAAGTTATGTAATGGATTTCAGTTAAACCTTATGGGGGTGGCACTGCTGTGATATCCCATCTTGTAGAACAGGAAACCGAGGCTCAGATAGCTGAGCAGAGCACTCTTCCTCTGCTGTTCAGAGAGGAATTGGGGGCTCTGGTTTGGGGTCTCTCTCCCTTCCCCACTTTTCCTCAATCCCTCTGCTTCTTGCCATTCCCCCCTGCTCATCCTGGCATCTGGTGACTGCCAGCCACTAATAAGCTGGCTCCTATGACAGCCTTCTCTCAGAATGCCGCAATGTAGAAATTGCTCTCTCTCTTTTTTTTTTTATTGGTGGCTGGCTGGTACAGGGATCCAAACCCTTTACCTTGGTGTTATCAACACTGTGCTGTAACCAAGTGTGCCAACCAGCTAGCCAGAAATCGCTTATTAAGAGCATTAATTTAGCACTTGAAAACCAAAGTTGTAAAAATGCCTCTCTTCGGGTATGGGGTGCTCAAACAGAGCTTAAATTCTTTGTATTTCTGGAATGTGGGTAAGACCTCTCAGCTACAAAGCCCTGCTAGGAGGGGACTGCAGGCTGGCCACAGTTTGAATCCCACTCCCTACTTCTTTTTGCGAATTTAGCCAAACTGATCCCTACTCAAGATCCTTTTTCCTCCCTTGCACCTGGAGATGTGTACATTGGGCATCCTAGCTGGTTTCAAGGAGTGCACAAGAGAGTGTGTTAAGGGCCTGTGGCCAGGCCAGGCACCTGGGGGGTTAGCATGGGCTGCTTCATTTCACTGCCTTCTCCTTGTGGATTGTCTAAGAATGTGGTCCGAGTGGGAATGGCCCAGTTCTCTCAGCCCTGTAGCCGGGGTTGCAGATCTCTGGCCCTGGAGGCTGAGGCTTGCCTGCTGGGTCTTTTGTTTCACCTTCATGGTGTTTATAAAGTTTCCTTTTTGTGAGCTGCCAATATTTAAAAATTAGATTTCACATCAAAGTCCAGACTTCTGCACTGCTAGAAAACACCCAGATTTTTTTTTTTTTTTGCTTTGTGGCTGGCCAGTATGGGGATCAGAACCCTTGACCTTGGTGTTATCAATACCATGAACACTCAGATCTTTAGAGTTTAGTGGTGTAGGGCACAGGCTGTGGGCTCAAGGCCTGGCTCTATCGTGTTTGACTGTGTACCTTTGGCCAAATGGATTTGGCTTTCTGGGTCTCAGGTTTCTTTTTTGTAAGATGGGGGTGATAACTGGACTCTCCCCTAGGGACTGGATGAATTAACACGTGGGTCCTATACCCATGGCTGCTGTCATTATAATCATTATCTGGCCTTGCCTGGCCTGCATCCCGTGTGGCACCAATTGCTTGGATTTCAGAAGGGGCAGTCACTGCTCCACCAGACTAGGAGTGGCCACGTGAACTGCCACAGTCCCCACTCTCCCTAGCTCTCACCTAGGCCCATTTTGCAGTTGCCTGGAGCTTCCTGGCCCTGAAAATCTTGGAGTTGAGACCTCTGGCTTGTCTGTCCTTCATCAGCAGATACACCTATGGCCCCAAGAAGGGAGGACATGGCTCCTTCTTGACCTGTCATTGAGCCTTGGGAGCTGGCAAGAGGGAGGGGCTAGGGACTGATGCCCGTCATTGCATACTTTTGAGACCTGGTGCAAGGGATTTAATCCCCCCTCTTTAAAACATGAGTTATAAAAGTACCTTTTTCTTAGGGTTGGGTGGGGATTAAATGAGACCATATGGAGAGCTTGGAACAATGTCCAGCACAGAAAAAGTGCTTAAAACATTAGGCATTGTTTCTTTGTTCATTGAAAAATGTTTTCTGGGCCGGCCCGTGGCTCACTCGGCAGAGTGCGGTGCTGATAACACCAAGGCCACGGGTTCGGATCCTATATAGGGATGGCCGGTTGCTCACTGGCTGAGCGTGGTGCTGACAACACCAAGCCAAGGGTTGAGATCCCCTTACCGGTCATCTTTATAAAAAAAAAAAAAAGAAAGAAAAAGAAAAATGTTTTCTGGGCAAATTTTTGGGCACTTTTACTGGGTGCCTAGAGACATAGCTCTGAGCAAGTTACCACATTCTCTGCCCTGGGGGACCTGGCCTTCCAGATGGGGGCAGATAAAGGAGAAATATGGTAGAAGGTGATAATTGTTACAGAAGAAAGGATAAAGGAGAGCTCCTATGGCGGAGAGGGAGATTACATTTTAAATAGGGGAGTCAGGTGGTATTTGAGCAGAGACTTGAAGGAGGAGGAAAGAACCCTGTAGAGACCGCAGGGAAAGCATTCCAGGCTGTGGGAACAGCCTGTGCGAATGCCCTGAGGAGGCCAGTGTAGCAGGAGAGTGGAGGGAAATAAGGTCAGGGAGGTATTGGGGTATGAAAGGATACAGGCCACTGGAGCTGTGGGGGTGGAGGGGGCTCTGAGCAGAGGGAAAGCGGCTGTGGCACTGTTATAATCTCTCTGGGGCTGGTCCTGGGCAAGCTGAGGGCTCTCTCCTCTGATTTTCAGCTTTACCTCCATGTGTGGGGGCCCTATGCCATTTTTCTTTTAACAAGAAGCAGCTGCCCCTGGGACTCTCCCATCACCAGCTGCGTTTCTATTTGGCCCGTGGTGATGTGTCCGTCCCAGGAGACATGGATGAGCCATAGGGCCACTGCCTGTGCCTTGGTGGGTGCCAGATGAATGCCCATCCATTGACACATGGCCCTGCCAGACCGAGGGGCATATGATCTGCCCCTTCGGCTGGTTTGTCCCTTCACAGATCTTAGGTGTTTAGAGCCACGTGGAAATGATGGCTCTGTTTCCATTAATCTTCCTTTGGGGCAAAATCAAATTGCATCTTGAAGATGCCATACCCAGCTCTGCCCAGGTGGGCCAGCCAGAATGGGTGGAGCCCAGAGGCATCTGTGGGAATGTGGCCGACCTGGTGCTGCCACGCACCAAATGAGTGACCTCAGTTTGCTCATTCCTCATCTGCAAAATGGGATCATGATAGTCTCTACTTACTGGGAGCAGACTGAGAATCAAATGAGCTAATCCTCGTGAAACATCAGACATTGCCTTTTGCAATCTTTGTGTTTAGCTCCATCTCCTTTTAGCCTGGATCAGGGCTCTGACGATCATTGTTCATTTGTTTTTCCTTAAAGAAAAGGAACTCATCATTACTTCATTAATGTGAATAACACCTCATTTTATTTTATTTACTGTGGGAATGTGGCCGACCTGGTGCTGCCACGCACCAAATGAGTGACCTCAGTTTGCTCATTCCTCATCTGCAAAATGGGATCATGATAGTCTCTACTTACTGGGAGCAGACTGAGAATCAAATGAGCTAATCCTCGTGAAACATCAGACATTGCCTTTTGCAATCTTTGTGTTTAGCTCCATCTCCTTTTAGCCTGGATCAGGGCTCTGACGATCATTGTTCATTTGTTTTTCCTTAAAGAAAAGGAACTCATCATTACTTCATTAATGTGAATAACACCTCATTTTATTTAATTTAATTTATTTATTTATTTTTGTCCTTTTTGAGACCGGCCGCACCGTGCTCGGCCAGTGAGCGCTGTGAGCGTGCCAGTCATCCCTATATTGGATCCGAACCCACGGCGGGAGCGCTACCGCGCTCCCAGTGCCGCACTCTCCTGAGTGCGCCACAGGCTCGGCCCAATAACACCTCATTTTAGCACACACACAATCCAGTGCTGATCAGTTGCAGGCAGCGTTCTAGCTCTGGGAATACAGTAGGGACCAGGATACACACACTCTGTCCCCCAGGTCCTGAAATGCCAGCTGGAGGCTGTTCCTGGTTCGTTTTTAAGTGGGAGTCAAAGTTTCTAAGCTGCAAGCAAATATTTGGCTTTAACAGTTAATTACATCCATTTCACGTATGGTAGTGGGAAATTGGGAACAAAAATGCCCAACAGTGGGGAATTTGGCCAATGTGTCCAGACAACTGACTATGTAATAGCTACTCAGAGTGATCTAAGAGAGTACTTAATGACCCAGGAACCTGCATAAGACCTGTTAGGTACCTGACCCAATGGGTGTGTGATCCCATCTTGTTTAAAACAGTCGTGTTTGAGAGTTGGCCCATTCACTCATTTGGGAAAGCATGTGCTGATAAGGTCAAGGGTTTGGATCCCCATACTGGCCAGCTGCTAAAAAAAACCCCAACCAGTCAGTTGTATTTGGGTAGTAAAAAGCCTGGAAAGACGTACATGACCCTAATCCCACACGAGAATTGTCCCTCCATGTGATTCGCAGTTTGTTTTTGCTCGTTTGGCTATTACATTTGTAACCAGAAAGACAAATTTCTCCAAAGCTCAGCTCTGGGCTGTCCAAATGCTTTTTCAGGATTATTTGTCCAGGAATAATGGCCCTCTCTAGGTACACAACATTGAAATCCCCTAGTAATAAGCTGGGTCATCCCTGGGTGAGGGCAGAGGATGGGACAGTTTTAGATTTAGAGTTTTCAGAGGCAGCCTGGGAGGAAGGGGCTGGTCACTGAATGGAAGGAACCCTGTTTCTCTCCCAGCATTTGGATTTTGCTCAGAGCCACATACATCTGCCAAGCTTTTGCCCAATTTGAATGAAAATGCTGAAATTATAGGCTCCTCAACTGCTAGGGAAAAAAAGAAACATCAGCTAAACCTTAATTTACTGGGGTTGCCAACGGCATGCTGTAATTAAGCCCTTATTGTGTTAAAGCTTTGGAAAAGTACAAGCCAATAATGAGATATTTATAGGGCATTAGCTGCAATCTGCATAAAAGAGGAAAATGGCCCTGCCTCCAAAGCAAGATGGTACGTGAGAAAAAAGACCGTCCAGGCATTTTAGGTTCCTGTTAGTATTGGCACTAGGTCCCTTCTGGGTGGTGGGGGATTTTCTCCCAGAGTCACCCTGCAGCTTAAACCAGGAGCTAGATGACTGTTTCAGTTTCACCTGCTGCTGGATTTTATGTTTATGACATAATAAGAGGCGACCTTTGTGGAGAATCACCCTTTGCCGTGCGTGGGGACTTATGTGTAAAATCTGACCTCATGGTCCCAGCAGCCCCGGGGGGGGCAGCTGCTGCTCTTAGCATCCCTGCTTTCCGGGTGGGGAAATTGAGGCCAGTGGGGGAGGGGGGGACTGGTCTGAAGTGGCACAGGGAGGAATACACAGGAGCTAGAGCTTGAGCCAGGTCTGTGTCCTCCAGAGCAGGACATCTGAGGACAGCAAGAATGGGAAGGTGTGGGCCTGGCTGGTGGGAATGGGGAGGAATGGTGGCCACCGTGGCACTTGTGTCTGAGTATGGGACAGAGGTCACAGATGCAGTGACTTCTGGCCTTTGGGATCCTTGGAGGTTGTTAACTGTGTGTCTAACCGGCCTGCCTTCTGTAGCACCTACTCTGTGCTGGGTGCTGGGGACCCAGCAGGGACTGAGATGGACAGAGAACAGGTGAACACTTATGTGAGCAAGAACATTCTGAAGAGGGAGATGTGCAGTGAACGTGGGGGGGAGGGAGAGAGTGGCTGGGGGGTTGCTTCAGATGGAGCTGTGCCCTGCAGTGGAACCAGCCCTGCAAAAGACCAGGGGGAAGAGCATCCCAGGCAGAGGGAGCAGCAGGTACAAAGGCCCGTCCCCCACGTGCTTGGCCTGCTGGGTGCCCACTGCAGACGTGGAAAGAACTGGTGGGCACATGGGGGTCAGGAAACTGCCTATCAGATGCCTACTTTTTCCTTTTTTAATTTTTTTGGTGTCGTCTACACCATGCTCAGCCAGTGAGCGCACCGGCCATTCCTATATAGGATCTGAACCCATGGCCTCGGCACTACCAGCACCACACTCTCCCGAGTGAGCCACAGGGCTGGCCCCAGATGCTTACTTTTTGTAAATTTTATTTTATTTTGGTAACTGGCTGGTATGGGGATCTGAACCCTTGACCTTGGTGTTATGACACTGTGCTGTAACCAACTGAGTTAACCAGCCAGCCTCCAACTTTTTCTAAATTTTTTTTTT
Source organism: Galeopterus variegatus (assembly GCF_000696425.1). Taxonomy (NCBI): domain Eukaryota; kingdom Metazoa; phylum Chordata; class Mammalia; order Dermoptera; family Cynocephalidae; genus Galeopterus; species Galeopterus variegatus. The sequence goes on along the minus strand of NW_007726282.1, from coordinate 104,196 downwards.
TTTTTTTTTAAAGATGACCGGTAAGGGGATCTTAACCCTTGACTTG
>NW_007726282.1:103236-104126 GCF_000696425.1 Galeopterus variegatus | reverse complement strand
CCCGTGGCCTTGGTGTTATCAGCACCGCACTCTCCCGAGTGAGCCATGGGCCGGCCCCAACTTTTTCTAAATTTGAATCACACAAGTAGGAAGTGAAGACAGCATTCTTATAAAATGGGAAACCATTACAGATGAGGAAGAATACACCACCCACCCTGTCACTTCCTCCAGCTCCACGTGGGAGCAGCATTGTCAGTTTGGGGTTAGCACTGCCAGACCCCTCTTGTGTATTTTTGTACATATGTATGTGCTGGTACCTATAGAAAGTATGTACAGGTTGAGCATCACTAATGAGAAAATTTGAAATCTGAAATTCTTCAAAATCTGAAGCTTTTTGAGCACCAACTTGACACTTAAAGGAAATGCTCATTGGAGCATTTTGGATATGGGATTTTCAGATCAGGGATGCTCAACTGTTCTGTATTCTGCAAATATTCCAAAATCTGAAAAAATCTGAAATCTGAAACACTTCTGGCCTCAAGCATTTTGGATAAGGGCTACTCAGCCTGTAGCACTGTTATGGGTTGGTCCTTTTTCTGTGTGTCTTCTTTCTGGAACTGGGATCACCCTGCTTGTATGATTAACAACTGGTTTCCAACCACTCTACACACTTGAGAGCTCTTTCCATGTTGGTGTACTTGTAAGTGCCGCTTGGAGCATCCTGACCACCCCAGAGTGGTAAGGAATGGGGGCAGGGAGCAGGGCATCAGGGAGTTGCTGTGACTGCCCCAGTGAGACACAACAGCACCTCCACATGCCCCGATCCACGCTGGGGACTTGGCATAAGGTGCCTCCACCACTTTGAGGCCATGCTTGATCCCGTTTACCAATGAGGAAACTGAGGCACAGACAGAGCTTGCTCAAGATGCTGGGTTTTGGTTTTTTTTTTT
>NW_007726282.1:99461-102677 GCF_000696425.1 Galeopterus variegatus | reverse complement strand
AGCGGGAGCGCTGCTGCACTCCCAGCGCTGCACTCTCCTGAGTGCGCCACGGGCTCGGCCCGATGCTGGGGTTTTGAGTGGTCAGACTTGAACCCAAAGCCTCAGCCTTCATGGGTGGCCTCTCCCCAAGACCTACTGGCTTGTAGCTCAGCTCTGGCTTTGTCCGATTTTCCAAACTTCCTATTCCCCCTGGCCTGGAAGCTTTGGCACACTCCCTGTGTGCCAGGTGCTCAGTACTGTCTGTATGTCCTCTTGGGTTAGCCCCATGTACAGACGAGGCAGGTGGGAGTCTCTAAGCCCTGTACTTACTCACTGGTTTACTCAACAAGTTTGTCCTCAGGGGAAAATGGCACTGCCATGGCATGTGGCAGGGCTGGGTTGAAATGGAGATGACTCAGTGAATGAGACCCAGGAGCCCTTGACCTGTCACGAGTCACGTGCTAGTGAGAGGCGGTGGAGGTGAGTAGAAGGCGGATGCCCTCACAGGGCTTGGAGCGGGAGTGGTGGTTAGGGAGTGCTTCCTGGAGGCGGTGGCCAGGATTCCTGCCAGGAAAGTGAGAAGGATGGGCAGAAGCAGAGAGGTGACAGGCTGACTTTGTTGTACCTTTGTGCCCATCCTGCCTGGTGTCGCCCCAGGACACGGGAGACCCCTGTAGAATGTAGAGGGGAAACTACAGAAGGGCTGATGGCTGGCGCTGGGTGTGAGCTCTCACCTTCCTGGGCCGTGGTGTTTGCTTCACTGCAGGGATTGAAAGAGTAGGTTTGGACCCGGTCAGAGAGTCCTCCCTAGTGTCCCCAAATTTCACATCAGCATGTCCACACTCCCCCTCTCTTCTCCCACTGTGGTCCCCCAGCTCCTGCCCTTGCCCACCACAGCAACCACAGGGCATCTGCACACACCCGAGTCAGGGCATGTCCTCCCTCTGCCCAGAACCCTCCGTGGCTCCCACCTCCAGGCAAACCCAAGGCCTCCCATGGCCCACCATGCCCTGTCATCTCCCGACCTCACCTCTGCTGTCTCCTTTCTCACCCCTGCAGCTACGTGGCCTCCAGGCTGCCCTGGGAGCCCCCCAGGCTCACTCCCACCAGGGCTTCTGCTCTTCCTCTCTGTGCAGATTTCTGTACGACCTGCCCTTCTCTTCCTTGCTCCTACTCAGATCTCGTGTCCTGAGCGGCTCTCCTTGATCTGCCCTGGTGCACACAGAACCCCCACCACTCAGGCCAGCTGCCTTGATGGGTTTTCCTCAGAGGTCTTATTATTAGCCCCTGAAGTTATTATTATTATTATTATTATTATTTTATTTTATTTATTCATTTTTTTAAAGATGACCAGTAAGGGGATCTCAACCCTTGACTTGGTGTTGTCAGCACCACGCTCAGCCAGTGAGCTAACCGGCCATCCCTATATAGGATCCGAACCCGGGGCCTTGGTGTTATCAGCACCGCACTCTCCCGAGTGAGCCACGGGCCGGCCCTGAAGTTATTATTATTATTATTATTTTCTGGCAGTTGGCTGGTACAGACCTGAAATTATTTCGCATGTGTGTATTCTCTCTCCATCACCATTGTGTCCCTCAGAGCATCAGCTCCCCAAGGGCAGGGATTTTGGTTTGGTTGTTTCTTGCTATACTGGCACATAGTAGGAGCATGATATTTGTTGAATGTACCTGGAAACCAGAATTGAATGAATTTCATGGTGCAGACATTTGTTGAGAAGGGGGGCAGAGGACAGTCCTAGGACTCACCTTTGGGGGCTCACAGCCCACTTGGGGGTGCAGGGACCCTGAAGCAAGGGCATCTTCCTTATAGGGAGGGCTGGGATGTGCCCCTGTTGATGTGAAGAGTAATCACAATACTAAGATAATACTAGGCAGTGGGGTTGGCTCTCTGGGTTGGCTTCCCCAGTTGTAAGATGTGGCTGAGTAGGGTCTCCTCCCCAGGTGTGGTTAGTGAGGTCCCAGACAGCTACCTGTAGGATGCCCGCTCTGACTCTCACTGCCTGCCTGGGTACCAGGTGGCCCTGACAGGAGTGGGCACTGTGGTTCTTTTTGTAATGGGAGACCTCCTTTGGGTAAACCTGAACCTGCCCTGAACCCATGGGGCTGTAGACAAGAGGCCAGTAGAGCTATCCAGGGCCCTGGTGACACCCCCACGACCAGACGAAGGGGGAGGCTTCTACCCCCTGACACATTTTACCAGTGATATGTCTTTCAGGGCTGTTGGACTGGCAGGCGAGCCAAGCAGGCAGGAACAATCCCAGCTGGGATGACACCCGCCTGCCGAGTGATACGCCCTGGCACGACCAGGCCAACCCCAGAGGAAGCCCCCGTGGCAGACTGGGGACACAGCCCTATCTGTCCCAGTCATGGGGCCTCTGTCTTCTGTGCTCATAGACAGGGTCCTTCTAGAGGGTCACAGCCTCCTGGGAGAGGCCTCCCAGCTGGCCCTGAAGCCAGGAAATGCTGGCTGTGAGGACAGTGGCTTTGGAAGTTGTTCTTTTCTAGCTTGTAGGGCAATGGAGTGCCATAAATCAAGATTGGGGGGCCATGACTGGAAGCCGCAAGCCACCCGCTCAGCTTGAGGGAGTCTTCCTGTGGTTTGGGTTGGTACTTCTTGTCCTGCAACACCAAGTTCCCCATTGTCTGGGCAGAAGCCAGTCAGACGGAAGTCCGGCTTTTGCAGTGTCTGCCCCGGTGGCTTTGCCTGGTGGCTTTGCCTGGCACAGGCTGCTGGGAAGCTGAGGGCAGGATGCCTTCTGAGGTGGGGAGGCCCCACCTGGAATACGCTCCCAGCATCGGGTGAAAAATGGTGCACGAGCTTGAATTTTAAATTTAAACTCTTTCCAAATTAAAGGAGTTATTCAACTACTCATTGTAAAAAAAAAAAAAAAAAATCACTCTGTACAGAGTGCACAGAGCAAGATACAAAACAAACAAACAAATAAGCAAAATTGCACAGACAGAAATTCCTGTTGCCCTTTGCATGGGACCCCCTCTATCAGTGTGTGTCCCTTACATGATCCTTTTCTGTATCTGTATATGTGGGTGGCCCCTACCCACCCACCTGCCTACCCACCCAATGCCACTGTAAGGTCGGCAGCAACTGCTCTCAGCTGGAAAGTCCAAAGTCTCCTAGAACGTGACTGCCTCTCACCAAGTCCCCGTGATTCCATGCCTCCAGGGTGCTGCTATTTAGTGCCTTTTGGTTTTTTTTTTT
>NW_007726282.1:97624-98631 GCF_000696425.1 Galeopterus variegatus | reverse complement strand
TTTTTTTTTTTCTTTTTCTTTTTTGTTTTGTTTTGTTTTTCTGTTGTTTTTGTTTGTAATATTTTATTTTCTTTTGGGGTAACTTTTGATTTACAGGAAATTAAAATCTTAAAGGTACAGAAAATTTGCAAAAATAGTAAGAGAGCTCTCATCTACCCTGCACTCAGCTCTCCTCATTGTACATTTCTCACAGCTGAGAAATTAACCTTGCTATATTACTATTAAGGAAAGCCAGACTTTGTTCAGATTTCTTCAGTTTTTCCCACTATGTCCTTTTTCTGTCCCAGGATCCCACTCAGCATTTAGTTGTTATATTTCCTCTGGTCTGTGACAGCGTCTCAGTCTTTCCTTGTTTTTCGTGACCTTGGTGTTTTATAGAATGTGTCTCATTTTGGGCTTATCAGGTATTTTCCCATTGTTAGCCTGGGGTTTGGAGTTGTGGGGAAGAAGAACCACATTGGTGAGCAGCCCTTGTCTTCCTTGAATACTATTAGGAGTATGTGATAGCAACCGAGACTTCTCACTGTGGTGTTGACCTTGATCTGTCGGTCAAGGTGGGGTCTACCAGGTTTCTCTACTAGAAAGTTACTATTTTTCTCCTTCTCATACTCTATCCTTTGGAAGCTTGGAGGGTTCTTTTTAATGTGATTGTTTGAGTAAGTCATATTCATATGTCCACAGAACACCAAGTTAAAAAATACATATGTAAAAGATGGAGAGAGAGAAGCCTCACTTCCTGCCTGGGAGCTCCTCCAGCTACCCACCGCCCATAGCTAACCAGACTTGAGAGTTTCCCGTGCCTTCCCTCAGTTCTCCGTGCAAATTGAAGCAAATGTGGATGTGTCTTATTCTTCCCTCCCCCGTACACAGTTTTACACCTTGTTTTGCACAGTGACCTTGTTAAATTAAGATCTCTAAGAAATACCATTAAGGATCAGCACATGGAGAGCTTGCTGCTTTGTTTCTTTTCCCCCCTCAAGCTACAATTTACATACAGGAAAATCACC
>NW_007726282.1:92644-97280 GCF_000696425.1 Galeopterus variegatus | reverse complement strand
GAGCTTGCTGCTTTGTTTCTTTTCCCCCCTCAAGCTACAATTTACATACAGGAAAATCACCCTTTTAGTGTATAGTTTTACAAGTTTTAATGAACACAAACAGTTGTGTAACTGCCAATGCAGTCAAGATACAGAACACTTTTTCACTCCACAAAGTCCTCCCATCTCCCTTTGAAGTCATCTCTCCTTGGTCCCTCGTGCCCGTCAGCTTTGAGCTGTTCCCCATCCCCAGGGTTTTGGTTTTTTTCAGAATGTCATGTACTTCTAAAAAATTATTATTGAATTTTTAGTTTTTTTTTGTTTTTTTTTTAAAGATGACCGGTAAGGGGATCTTAACCCTTGACTTGGTGTTGTCAGCACCACGCTCAGCCAGCGAGCCAACTGGCCATCCCTATATGGGATCCGAACCCAGGGCCTTGGTGTTATCAGCACCGCCCTCTCCTGAGTGAGCCACGGGCCGGCCTGTATTTTTAGTTTTTTAATTAAAAAAATTTTGGCAGGGGGGCAGGTGGCTGGTACAGAAATCAAACCCTGGACCTTGGAATTACCAGCACCACGCTCTAATCACTGAGCAACCAGCCAGCCCAACATTAGGAATAATGCTAATGTAAACATTTATGTGCAGGTTTCTGTGTGGCTCATAAATATCCATTTTGAGTTAATTTTTGTGTGAGTTAAGAAGTATAGGTTGAGATTTTATTTTGTTTTTTTGTGTGTGTATGAATGTCCAATTTTTCTAGTACTATTTATTGGAAAGTCCATCCTTTCTCCATTGGGTTGCCTTTGTCAGAAATCAATGGGACATCTTTTTTTTTTTGGCGGCTAGCCGGTAAGGGGATCCTCAATGGGTCATCTTTGTGTGGGTCCATTCTGGGCTCTCACTTTGCTCTGTGGGTCTGTCATTTCGCCAGCACCACATTTCTTTATTACTGTAGCTTTATAGTGAGTTTTAAAATCAGGCCATGTGAGTCCTCTTTGTTCTTTTTCAAAATGGTTTTAGCTAGTCTAGTTCCTTTGCATTAACACATATATATATGCATACACACACACACACACATATATATATACACATATATGCATATATGTGTATGTATATGTGTGTGTGTATATATATATATATATATATATTTTTTTTTTTTTTGGCAGCTGGCCGGTGCAGGGATTGAACCCCGGACCTTGGTGTTATCAGCACCAAGCTCTAACCGACTGAGCTAACTGGCCAGCCTAACATATACATTTTCAGTTTGTCGATTTCTACAAAAAGAGATCTTTGTGTATCAGTACATGGAGAGCTTGCTTATTAGTTTTGTTTTGTTTTTTTAATTAATCGACACATTGTAATTATACATACTTATGAGGTACAATCTGATGTTTCGACACATACATATGTCATATAATAATTGGGTCAGGGTGGTTAATGTGTCAGTCACCTCATGCATTTCTCATTTCTTTGTGGCAGAAACATTCAGAAGCCTCTCCTCTAGCTGTTATGTAATATACAAAACTTAACTGTTATCCATAGTTACCCTGCTGTGCAATAGAACATCAGAACTCATTCCTCCTATCTAACTGACTTTTGTACCTGGGTTATCAGTTTTTATAACTGTATTTTCCTATCCACAGTCACCTGCACACCTGGACCAGTGCATTCTCTGCCTCCTTGGTCTTGTATCTTCTGACTGTGTCCCCACCCCCCCGTGCTGTTCTCCCTACCACGGACAGAGTGAGCCTGCTAAGAATATATCCCTTTTCTGCGGGACCAGTGCATTCTCTGCCTCCTTGGTCTTGTATCTTCTGACTGTGTCCCCACCCCCCCGTACTGTTCTCCCTACCATGGACAGAGTGAGCCTGCTAAGAATATATCCCTTTTCTGCACAGAGCCTTCCATGGCTCCTGGTTCCCTCAGAGTAGAAACTAAAGTCCTCTGTGTGGCCCACAAGGCCCTGTGCAATCTCCTCACACCCCTTTCCCCTTGCTTCCTCCTACACCTCCCTCACTGGCTCTGCTCCAGCCACACTGGGCTCCTTGCTGTTCCTAAAACATCAGTCTCTGTCCCATCTGCCACCTCAGGGCCTTTGCATGTGCTGTTCCTGCTGCCAGGACTGCTCTTCCCGTCAGATAACCCTGGGCCTCCTTTCATCAGCTCCACCAGCCCCTGCTTAAATGTCTCCTCCCCAAGAGTCCCTCCCTGGCCATTCTGCTAAAATGCCCCACCCTGTCACTCTGTCCCCTTGCACTGCTTAATTGTTCTTAGAAGCACTTGTCATTCCTCATCATTGTTTTACCTATTTGGTTTAGTGTCTGTCTCCCCTCACTAGAAGAATAGTGCCTGATGGTGGGACCTTGCTCCTGGGTGTGCCTTGGGCCCTGGCACAGTGCCTGAAGTGTGGGAGGTGATCGAGAAACCCACCTCCCTCTCTACGTAAACCCATCGGTCCACGTCTCCATCACTAAGAAGGGCTCCGACCCAGGCTGCCACCCAGCTGAAGCTGAACAGACCCGGTCACCACTTCATGGAGTTAGGCTAGGAAGCACAGGTTGGCCAGACACAGCACAAAGGAGTGGCAGCTGTTGCTAAGATCAGGGTCACAGAGGGGATGAGGCTACAGGAGGGGGGGATAAGGCTACAGGAGGGTGGAATGAGGAGTGGCCACAGTCCAAGTCTGGGCCCTTCTCAGGAGTGTTTGTGTGGGCCAGCAGTGGTTTTCCGAATCCTTGACCTTGATATTATAATACCACGCTCTAAGCAACTGTGCTAATCGGCCAGCCCCCCGCTGTGGTCTTTTTTATCTTAAAGGTGGACTTGTTTTCTTGTTGATGCATGGGGAACTCGTATTTTTTTTTCCCTCCTAAATATCTTTATTGAAATACAATCCACACACTATAAAGATCATCCTTTCAAAGTGTACTTTTCAGTATATTCACAGAATTGTGCAACTATCACCACTATCTAAGTCGAGAACATTTTCATCTCCCCAAGTCGAGAACATTTTCATCTCCCCAAAACCCCATACCCATAAAACAGTCACTTCCCACTCCCATCTTCTGGCAACCACTAGTCTAACTTTTTGTCTCTCTGAATTTGCCCTATTCTGAATATTTCATATAAATGGGATCATACAATATGTGGCTTTTTGTGTCTGGCTTCTTTCACTGAGCATAACGTTTTCAAGATTCATCCATGCTGTAGCATGTGTCAGTGCTTCATTCCTTTTTCTTTTTTTTTTTTTTTTTCCTTTTTTTTGTCTTTTTTCGTGTCTGGCAACGGATCGCACCCCTCGGTGTTGCACCCGCACCTCGCTCAGCCAGTGAGCGGGAACCGGTCTGTATGTGGGATCTGAGCCCTTGGCGGGAGCGCCACCGCGCTCCCAAGCGGCGCACTGTAGCAGTGTGCCACCGGGCCGGCCCTACATTCCTTTTTCTTTTTTTTTTTTTTTCCTTTTTTTTGTCTTTTTTCGTGTCTGGCAACGGATCGCACCCCTCGGTGTTGCACCCGCACCTCGCTCAGCCAGTGAGCGGGAACCGGTCTGTATGTGGGATCTGAGCCCTTGGCGGGAGCGCCACCGCGCTCCCAAGCGGCGCACTGTAGCAGTGTGCCACCGGGCCGGCCCTACATTCCTTTTTCTTTCTTTGTTTTGTTTGTGTGTTCTTTTGGCAGCTGGCCTGTAAGGGGACCTGAGCCCTTGACCTTGGTGTTATAACACTGTGCTCTAACCAACTGAGCTAACCCACTAGCCCTTCATTCCTTTTTATGGTCTCATAATATTCCATTTTATGGATATGACACATTTTGTTTATTCATCTGTTGGTGGACATTTGGGTTGTTTCCAACTTTGGGCTACTGTGAATAATGCTGCTATGATCATTTGTGTATAAGTCTTTGTGTGGACATATGTTTTAATTTCTCTTGGGCATATATACTTAGAAGTGGAATTGCTGAGTCATATGGTAATCCTTTTGTTTAACTTTTGAGAAACCGCTAGAACTTTCCAAAATGACTGCACCATTTTACATTCTCACCTGTAGAGTGTGAAGTTTCCAGTTTCTCCACATCCTTGTCAACACTTGTTATTATCTGTCTTTTTGAGTTTAGCATCCTAGTGGGTATGAAGTGGTGTTTATCTCATTGTGGGTTTTTTACATTTCCCTAATGATTAATGTGCTTTTCATGTGCTTTCTGTCTGTCTGTCTTTGGAAAAATATCTGTTCAAATCCATTGCCCGTTTTCAAATTGGGTTATTTGTCTTTTCATTGTTGATTTGTAAAGAGTTCTTTATATAGTCTTGATACTGGTCCCTTTTGCAATATATGATTTGCAGATATTTTCTCCCATTCTGTGGCTTGTCTTTTTATTTCCTTGATAGTGTCCTTTTTCTGCTTCTAAGCAGAAAAGTTTTAAATTTGATGATGCCTCATTTTATCTATTGTTTCTTTGTTGTTTGTTTTTGGTGTCATATCTAGGAAGCATTGTCTAATCCATGGTCATGAAGATTCACTCCTATATTTTCTGTTAAATGTTTTATAGTTTTAGCTCTTACATTTAGGTCTCTGATACATTTTGAATTAATTTGTGTATATGGTGTGAGGTAGGGGGTCCAACTTCATTCTTTTTTTTTTTTTTTTTTTTTTTTTTTTT
>NW_007726282.1:78813-92076 GCF_000696425.1 Galeopterus variegatus | reverse complement strand
AACCCTTGGCTTGGTGTCGCCCACACCGCGCTCAGCCAGTGAGCGCACTGGCCATCCCTATATAGGATCCGAACCCTCAGCGGGAGTGCCGCTGTGCACCCAAGCGCCGCAGTCTCCTGAGTGCGCCACGGGGTTGGCCCCAACTTCAGTCTTGTGTGTGTGGCTATCCAGTTTCCCAGCACCATTTGTTGAAAGGACTATTCTTTCCTCATTAATTGATCTTGGCTCCCTTGGTTGAAAATCAGTTGGCCATAAATGCAAGAATATATTTCTAGACTCTTAATTCTATTCCACTGATCTATATGTCTACCCTTAGGCCAGTACCACACTGTAGCTTTGTGGTTAGCTTTGAAATTAGAAAATGCGAATCCTCCAACTTTGTTCTTATTTTTCAAGCTTGTTTTGACTGTTCTAGATCCCTTGTATTCCATGTGAATTTTAGGATCATCTTGTCAATTATTGCAGAAAATGTCATTGGGATTCTGATGGGGATTGCATTGAATCTGTAGATCAATTTGGAGAGTATTGCCATCTTAATAATATTAAGTCTTCCAAACCATGAACACAAGATATGTGAATTTTAGGATCATCTTGTCAATTATTGCAGAAAATGTCATTGGGATTCTGATGGGGTTTGCATTGAATCTGTAGATCAATTTGGAGAGTATTGCCATCTTAATAATATTAAGTCTTCCAAACCATGAACACAAGATTTTTTTTCATTTATTTAAGTCTTTCTTTCAGCAGTTTTTTAGTTTTCAGTGTAAAAGTTTTGTACTTTTATTAAATTTATTGCTAAGTATTTTATTCTTTATGATGCTATTATAAATGGAATTATTTACTTAATTTCATTTTCAGATTGTTCATTGCTAGTGTATAATAATATAACTGATTTTTGTATATTGATCTTGCATTCTGTAGCCTTGCTGAGCTCATTTATTATCTCAAATAGTTTTCTTTTTCTTTCAGTGGATTCCTAGTTTTTATTATGTCTGTGAATCACTTTCCTTCTCCTTTTCCAATCTAGATGCCTTTTGTTTCTTTTTCTTACCTAGTTGCTGTGGCTAGAACCTCCAGTACAATGTTTTTGCTTGGTTGTTTTTATATATTATTTTATTTTTTTCCAATATGACGTTGAATAGAAGTGGCAAAAATGGTCATTTTTGTCTTGTTCCTTATCTTAGGGAGAAATCTTTCAGTATTTCACCATTAAGCATGATATTAGCTATGGGTTTTGTGTAGAAGCTCAGGTTGAGGAAGTTTCGTTCTATTCCTAGCTTGTTGAGTGTTTTTGATTATGAAAGGGTTTTGGATTTTGTCAAATGTTTTTTTTTGTAGCTATTGAGATGATCAGACAGTTTTCATCATTTACTCTGTTAATATGGTGTATTGTGTTGAGTTTTACAGTTTGGTTTTTTTTTTTTTTTTGGTGGCTGGCCAGCATGGGGATCCCAATGCTTGACCTTGGTGTTACCAATGATTTTTGCATTCTGGACCACCATTTCATTCCTAGGATAAGTCCCATTTTGCCATGGTGTATAATTCTTTTTATATGTTACTGGATTTGCTAGTATTTTGGTGAGGATTCTTTTGTGTCTCTATTCACAGGTGATACTGGTAGGTTATTTTCTTGTCTTGTTTTTGTCTGGCTTTGCTATTAGGGTAATGCTGGCCACATAGAATGAGTTAGGCAGTGTTCTTCCTCTTCTGTTTTTCTTGGAAGAGTTTGTGTTAATTCTTTCTTGGAAAGAATTAATTTTCTTGGAAGAATTGGTGTTAATTTCTCTTTAAATGTTTATCAGAATTCACCATTGAAGCCATTTGGGCCTGGACTTTTCTTTGTGGGAAGTTGTTTGTTTTTTCCTTTTTCTTTTTTTTTTTTAGGGACAGAGTCTTGCTGTGTTGCCCAGGCTGGAGTGCAGTGGCTATTCACAGGCACAGTATCACTATGGATCAGAACCAGAATTTTGATCTGTTCTGGCTCCTCCTTAGGCAAGCGCTCCCTGGGAGGTCACCCTATTAATGCTGAACTTTGTGCAGACACCCAATCAGCATAGTACACTATAGCCCAGAACTCCTGGGCTCAAGCAATCTTCCTGCCTCATCCTCCCGAGTAGCTGGGACTACAGATGCACACAACTGCATGCTACATGGAAGTTTTTCTTTTAATACTGATTCAATTTCTTTACTTGTTATAAGTCTATTGAGATTTTCTGTTTCTTCTTGAGTCAGTTTCAGTAGTTTGTATCTTTCTAGGAATTTGTCCATTTTATCTAAGGTATTTAATTGTTGGCTTAGTATTCCTTTATGATCCTTTTCTTCTAATGGTGGTTGGCCATATAAATCCTTTTTATTTCTGTAAGGTTGGTAGTGATGTCCCTTCTTTTTATTCTTGATTTTAGTAATCTGAGTCTTCTCTCTTTTTTTTTGGTCAGCCTAGCTAAAGGTTTATCAATTCTGTTGGTCTTTTCTTTCTTTCTTTCTTTTTTTTTTTTTTTTTGGTGACCGAGCAGTACAGGGATCCAAACCCTTGACCTTGGGTTGGCGTTTCTAAGAACCAATTCTGGTTTTGTTGATTTTCTCTATTATTTTTCTATTCTCTGTTTAATTTATTTCTTCTCTAATCTTTATTATTTCATTTTTTCTGTTCACTTTGAGTTTGGTTTCCTCTTCTTTTTCTAGGTTCTTAAAGTAGAAGATTAAATTATTGAATTGAAGTCTTCTTTTTTAATATAGATGCTTTGATCTATAAAGGTCCCTCTAAGAACTGCTTTAGCTGCATCCTATAAGTTTTGATATGTTGTATTTCATTCATTGGTTATTTCTCAGTGTGTTAATTTCCACATATTTGTGAATTTCCAAAATTTCTTTCTGTAATCAATTTCTAACTTCAATCCATTGTTGTTGGAGAACATTATTTGTATGGTTTCAGTCTTTAAATTTACTGAGTCACACATATTAATGCTGTTTATCTTAGTGTTCATACTTTTGGATACACTAAATTGTTTTAATTCTTTGTTCAACAGTCTAGTTCCATTTATATTCAGACATCACCAGTGAGGTCCTGATTGTTGAATGCAGCAGGTGTGTTTCTGTCAACTCCTTAATGGAACTTGAGGCTGTGTTTGATACTTCTGTGACACTCTTATCTGTCCCTCTGCTTCTCGTAATGCATCTCTCTGCTCCCATTCTGTGCTCCTCTCTCTCCATCCATCCCTCAAATGTCAGGGTGACATTTGCTAATTACTTATCCCATTATGTCCATTCTTTCTTCTTTACCAATAGAACCCTAGTTTTAATGGGGCTAAAATACATTACAGGAATATTTAATCATGTATCCAGACTCTTCTGAGAACAGTTCTGGGCAATGAGATGGAATCAGAAGTCTAGAGGTGGGCTTATTGGGAAACCTATTGTTTTCTAGATAAAAGTGACACACATCTTTTTCCTTTCCCCTTCTTGCCAGAGAATGCCACACATGCACATTGGATGCCTGAAGATAGACAATCTAGCTTGTGACCGTGAGGGTGAGAGTCTCATACTTAGGAGGGCAAAGCAGGGTGCTGGACAGAGCCTGAGCTCCTTACTTTTTTCTTGAGCTGCTTCTCTCTGGATTTCTTGTTGTGTCACAAAAATAAATCCCTCTTTGATTTAAAAAAAAAAAAAATTTACTGAGTCACAGGGCTGGCTGTTTAGCTCAGTTGGTTAGAGTGCAGCCTTATAACACCAACATAACATGTTCAGATCCCTGTACCAGCCAGCAACTGAAGAAAGAAGAGTTTTGTTTAGTGCATGGCCTTGTAACACTAAGGTCAAGGGTTTAGATCCCTGTATAGGCCAGCTGCAAAAAATAAATAAAATAAATTTATTGAGTCTTGTTTTATGGGTTGGCCTCAAATAAGATCTATCCTGGAGAATGTTCCAATGTGCACTTGATAAGAATGTGTATTTTATTGTGGGTGGAGTATTCTGTACATGTCTGTTAGCTCTTGTTAGTTTTGGGTGTTGTTCATGTTTTCCATTTCCTTGTTATCTGTTGCTTGGTTGTTCTATCCATTACTGAAAGTGTGATATTGAAGTCTCCAGCTATTATCAGCCTAGATTTCCCTTTCCTGTGCTTTTTTACAGCTGCATAGTATTCTGTGGTCTGGCATTTCCTTGTTATCTGTTGCTTGGTTGTTCTATCCATTACTGAAAGTGTGATATTGAAGTCTGCAGCTATTATCAGCCTAGATTTCCCTTTCCCTGTGCTTTTTTACAGCTGCATAGTATTCTGTGGTCTGGTCTGGTCCCACTAAGTCCAGTCAGTGTCCTATGTGAACTTTTATGTCGTTTCTAGTTTTCACCCTCCTGACGGTGCCTTGGGGGTGGCATGCTGTATGTCTGCTCTGCTCAGGGCTGATTCCCTGAAGGAGTTGCTGTATTTGAGAGGAAGCGGATTTAGAGTGGTCTTGCCAGGCACGCTAGGAGAGGCTGGGTCAAGGTCTTTTGCTGTGGTGACAAGGAATCCGTGCGTGTTGTAGTGGTGCCAAAGGTTGACACCCCTCCCCACCCCCGTCATCCTTGTGAACTAGTCCTATGGGATAGGGCTCTACATATGCCAGGCGCTGGGCTTCACGTGACTCATCCTTCCAGTCCTGCTGACAACCTCACAGGGTGGGTGTTGTTACTATCCCTATTCTGCAGACAGAGAAACTGAGGACCAGGAAAGTGACAGTCATCATCCAGGTTGTATGGTAGGGCTATGGCTGAGCTGCTGGGTGACTCATCCTTCCAGTCCTGCTGACAACCTCACAGGGTGGGTGTTGTTACTATCCCTATTTTACAGACAGAGAAACTGAGGACCAGGAAAGTGACAGTCATCATCCAGGTTGTATGGTAGGGCTATGGCTGAGCTGCTGTGCTGCAGACTCTGCACCTGACCATCTGCTCACTCAGTTTTTCCCATGAGGAAGCCGCGACTGGACTTCCTGTCTTCCTAGTTCAGGGTTTCCTTTCCATCTTTGCTCCCGGATGTGCTATGTGGTGACTGGATGGTGCCCTGCAAACAGGAACAGGAACAAGGTAGGTTGGGTTGGTGCCTCAGTGGTCAGGAAGGCTGCTGTTAGCTCTGTCACTTTGGTCTAGATGACTTAACCTCTCTAGCCTTAGTTTCCCCATCTGCAAAATGGGGTTTACAAGAGCCCCTGTGGTGATGAAACAAGGGCCTTGTATGCCTGGAGCTTGGCACAGTGTTGTGTGCCCTGGAGATGTCAGCTGCTCTTGCTGTTCAGCAAGCATTTATTGAATACCTG
This sequence comes from Galeopterus variegatus, assembly GCF_000696425.1. Lineage (NCBI taxonomy): Eukaryota > Metazoa > Chordata > Mammalia > Dermoptera > Cynocephalidae > Galeopterus > Galeopterus variegatus. Next base: position 86,782 of record NW_007726282.1, on the reverse strand, counting down.
CTGTGGGCCAGACACCGTCTGGGTTCTGGTGACCCGGCTCCTGTCCTTGTGGGGCTGAGTCTAGTGGGGCAGTGGGGAGGTAGCATAGATGCCCCAGTGAGAAAAGAGATCATGCAGGAGAGGGGACAGAACCTGGTCCCAGAGGTGCCATGGAGCCAGTGTCTGAATGAAGAGTCGAGGGCATTGTGTGGGTGTCTGGTGGCAGAGCTGCCCAGGCAGAAGAATCAGCCAGCATGGGGCTCCGAGGCGGGAATGTGCCTGGAGCTGAGGGAGTAGCAGGGAATGGCAGGGAGGGGATGGGGCCCATAACGCAGGGCTTTCTGGACCACAGGGAGGGGACTGGGTTTCGTCCAGAGCTGAAGGAAGCTGGTGCACAGTGTAATCTGACATCAGGGGCAGGAGCAGGGAGACTGGAAGGCATTGCCCTGACTCAGGGGACTTGGCCTAAGAACATGAGGATCTGCAGGGGAGAAGGGGATGTCTTCAAGGCAGTGCCACAGGAAAGGGTGGGAAAGAGACAACTCCAAGGAAAGGAGGGGAGACTGTCATGTCTTATGTGACATTGTGGACTGGATCTGCTTGGACAGTCCTTTGTGGTGTGGCACCCCATCATGCTGGGAGGAACTCTGGGATGGAGGGAAGGGGGACGCATTTGCCCAGAGGCTACTGCCCGCTCTCCTGCTTGAAGGAAGGGGTATGCAAGGAGGATGGTTCTGGAATGTTCCAGGTGGGGTAGGGTGTGGCCTGCATATTTACCAGGTCCTGCCTCTGCCTAGGGGTTCAGTTGGGCCTCGGGGTGGTGAGCACTCACTTCGCCCCTGGCACCCACACTGCCTCCTCCTGTCTGCACTACACCCGGTTTCACAGAGGAAGACACCTAGGCTAGGATGTGAGAGGCTCTGCTGCCAAGGTCACACAGCTGGCACACGGCAGGCCCAGCCGTGAGACCCAGGCCACCTGTTGCTGCAGTGTAGGACAACACCAAGGAGACCCCCAGGAAGGTGGAGTTGAGAGCTTAGGGTCCCAAAGTTTGAGCAGTTCCCTGTCACCTTTGAAAATGCCGCTTGGCCAACCAGTTGCTTTGGGGCTTTTCAGTACAACTGTTAAGCTACAAGGTAAGTATTTACCTGTTATAAAAGTTACAATAGGGTCAGCCCGTGGCTCACTCAGGAGATTGTGGTGCTGATAACACCAGGATCACGGGTTCGGATCCTATATAGGGATGGCCGGTTGGCTCACTGGCTGAGCGTGGTGCTGACAACACCAAGCCAAGGGTTGAGATCCCCTTACTGGTCATCTTTAAAAAATAAATAAATAAATAAATAAATAAATAAAGTTACAATAAAGTTATAAGAGACCAGAATTCAAATCATGTTGGAGACTGTAAAACAGAAAGTCTTGGACTGGCCAGTTAGCTCACTTAGTATAGCATGGTGCTGATAACACCAAGGTCAAGGGTTAGGATCCCTACCAACTGCCAAAAAAAGAAAAACAAAACAGGAAGTTTTCTAGTCCCACCCCATAGATGATCTCCATCAAGCCTGCTGTCTACACAGGCAGGAAATGTGGGCATGCATAAAAAACCCCAAATTAGAGGGTATTACTCTCCATATATAATACAGTCTACGCCTTCAGCTCTGTGTCCTGGATTGCTTCCCAGACTAGTACCCAAGATTGAGTTAGTCAGTTCCCTGCTGATGGACATTTAGGTCATTAATGGTTTTTTTTTTTTTGGCAGCTGGCTGGTACAGGGATCCAAACCCTTGACCTTGGCGTAATTAGCACCATGCTCTCACCACCTGAGCTAACCGGCCAGCCCTTCCTTAACGGTTTTCACAGTGAACAGTGCTATTGCAGGGAGTCGGCTGTCTTTGCAAACCCACTCAGCAGTCAGTTCTGGAATGTGGACATCTGCCAGGCAGCAGCGTGGTGCTGGGCCCCGAGGGGGCCAGGACAGACGCTTAAAACCCCTGCCCTCAAGGTGCTGACATCCTAGTTAGGGCTGATAGATAAATAAGCAAATAAATCAGAAAAGCACCACCTAGAGAATGGTGCTGTGTGGAGAATGAAAGCGGAGTGCTGTGGGTTGGGGGGTCACCAGGGGACAGTTAGGCTTCTCTGAGGAGGTGACATCTGAGCTGAATCTGGAGTGACCAGAGGAAATAGTTAGAGGAGAGTCATTCCACGCAGGTGATCAGCAAATGTAAAGGCCCTGAAGCAGGAGCGTGTTTGGTCTCTTTGCTGTCCCTTGACCACCAATGTGGCTGGAGAGAGGGAGGGAGGGGGAGGTGCAGGGGATAAGGGCTGGGAGGTTACAGGGTGATTGTTCAAGCACTTTGGAGATCTTGAGGGTTGTGAGCAGAGGAGGGACACGATCTGACATTGTACTGGATTTTACTTTGTGTGGGGCCAGTGCTATCTTTGGGGCACTGTGGTAAGAACTTTGTTAACCCTCCCGTCTCCCCTGTGAGGGAGGTGACATTATTGCAACTTAACAGATGTGGAAACCGAGGCATAAAGAGGCGACCTGCCCTGCCCAGCTTGTCCAGAAAGGAATTGGCAGTACCTAGATTCCATCTGGTGTCTGGAGAGTCATGGAGCCATGGCCACAGATTGCCCTGAGCTGCTTCCTGCTTTTGCTCCCAGCCTGTCCTGTCCCTCCGATGAGACTGTGGAGCAGGTGACATTAAGGCTTGAGTGCCATGGGTGGGGCTTGCTCTGGAAGCTGCAGGATTCCTGAGCAGGGAGGAGCTGCCTGGCTGGGAATGTTGTAAGGGAGCAGTGCCTTGCCACTTAAGGGGTTGTGAGACTAGGCATGAGACTGAGGCGTCTGTCTCCCCTGCCGTCTGAGCCTGTCTTCTCATCTGCAAAATGGCAGGTTTGGTCCTACATTCCGCAAGCATTGGTCAACTACCTCTTCCTGGCTCTGTGTTGGGTGCTGGGGAGAGAGCCGAGAACATGCTGGACACAGGACCCTTACCCCATGCAGCTGCCACTCTAATGGGTTGGTGGGGTAGCAGTGGGGGTCGGGACAGACCACAGCCACATGAACAGTCGTTGGAATCCAGACGGTGGCAGTTAGAATGGAGTTGGGAATTGAGTAGGGTGTGTGTGTGTTGGGGGAGGGAGGAGAGAGTTGGCCTGGGAGTCTCCAGCCTGCTGTGTGAATGCTGCAGGAAGAGGATGCCAGGCCGAGGGAGCCATGCGAAGGCCCTGAGGCAGGACCATGCCTGGTGTGTTTGGGGAATGCGGAGGAGGCCAGTGTGGCTGGAGCAGAGCATGTGGTGGGGAGAGGGAGCAGGGGCTGGGCATTCAGGGTGGGCAACAGGGAGGGCTTGGGCTTTTCCCCTGAGTGAGGGGGGAGCCCTGCGTGTGCCTGTGCTGAGGTCCAGCTGTGGGATTTTGTGAGTCCTCCCAGCCACGTTCAGGCTGTGGGAAACCATACCTGAATGTCCCCAGAGTATACGGTGAGGAAGAAGGGATCCCAGGCCAGGGCCCTTGCCGGGCCGGCCCAGGCTGCCCAGGTGAGGGTGGCCTGGGCTGATTCATTCTCTGCGGCTTATCTGTGTATTTGCCTTCCCCTGGGAAAGCTTCCATTGTTCCTGCACACAGCTGTCCCCACCCTCATGGGGGCTGGAAGTCAAAGGGGCTCCTGGTAGGGCCTTGTACTGTGTTCAAAAGACAGTAAATAAACAGCCTGGGCTTCTGATCTACCCACAGTGCCGCCTCCTGGCCGCACCCTTCCCCCTCTGCTCCCGGCCCCACCTCCCTCTGGGAGCATCATCCCCTTCCAGGGAGAGATGGCCCATTTTAGAACTCACTCCGGAGGCTCCGGAGTAGGGAAAGGGCCAGGCTACACGGCAGGCTGGGCTCTCCGTGGTGGACAGATAGTGTTTTCCCATCCTACAGATGGCCAAACTAGTGCCCAGAGAGGGGCAGATACCTGGCCAGGGCCTCACAGCCCATGGGGCAGAGCTGTTGGCTCTGACTCCAGAGTCCACGTTCTTCTTGTCTATTCAACAATCACTTGATGAGCACTTGCCACCTGCTAGGCACTGTTCTTGGTGTCAGAGATCCAGTGACCAGGCCAGGTGCCAAAGTCCTGGCTTGTCACAGGACTGGACAGACCTCCGTCAGAGGCCATGTTGGAGAGAGTGGGAAGGGATGTGCTTTTGGGTAGTAGGGGTGCAAACAGGGCCTGTAGGGAAGTATTTCTTAGCAGAGGGAACAGCCCCTGCAAAGGCTCAGAGGCCAGAGATGCCAGAGGGATCCCAGAGGCTGAGGGTGCAGGGAGTGGGGCTGTGGGAACCAGTCAAGCTGGGCCTGGTCACTTGGCTAGAGAGAGGCTCAGAGGCAGGGTCTTTGCTTGAGAAAGATACCAGGGGAGGGTGAGAGGATGGCTGGGAAGCCTCGGGCCGGGCCTGGGCTATGTGTGGATAAGAGGCCAGGTACCAATATGACAGAATAGTTAACACTTAATTGAGCATCTGCTGTGTGCCATCCCTGCTCTATGCCTTGCGGAGACAGCAGGGAAGATCCTGCTCTGGGAAGCTGACATGGGGGGCGGTATGTGTGTGTGTGTATGTGTGAGCCATGACATTTAGAGTGTGCTCATGCTATGGAGAAAAATGAGGCTCGGGAGGAAGGGGCGGGTCAGAGGTGTGAATGGGGATGAGAGAAGTCTCTCGGAGGAGGTGTCATTTCAGCCAGAGCCCTCTGAGGTCAGTGGAGGTACCCCATCTTATTGACCAGGAAACCCAGATGACAGAGGCAGGGAAGCTGGCCCAAGGTTACACAGCATGGAGGTGGCCAAGCCGGGATTGGAACGCCTGGCTGCACAGGGGCCATTGTAGCAGCAACAAAGAGAGAGAAGAGGGGTATGTGGCTCTCAGTCACCTAGAGGGACTTGGTGACCTGTGGAATGTGGGTGTTATCCGGGAGGAGGAAGCAGATGACTGAGACTTGAAAGTCACTTCCAGCTAAGTGCACAGTCAGTGTTCTGGGCAGAGTTGCTTGGGGAGGTGGTTTCTGGAAGGCCCAAAAGCACTCCTGCTGCTATGCCCCAGGAAATCCTTTGGGCCAGGCCCCCCTTCCCAACGAGATTTCTGGGCACTGTCTAGGCCGAGGGCGGGTGTTGCCGCCCTTTGCACTCAGCAGTTTGGGAGCTTCTGGAAACAGTTGGATGAGTCCTAGGGCTTCTGGTGCTCCTAGCCTGGAGTGCAAGGCCCATGTGCCTGCTCTGCCCCAGCCCAGCCTGACCGCCACCTTCTCCTGCGTGTGTGCAGAGCTCTCTGGGTTCTCTTGGGCACCTCACTTGCCTCATATTCTTCTGAGGCTGCAGTTGTCTGCTGTGTGTACTGGACACTGGTGGCATCTGAGACATCACCATTGTCCTCTGTGCCTGGTGCCTCAGGCACGCCCAAAGCAGTCACGGGATAGCACAGGCAGACACCAGGGGCTTAAAGCCTGGCCTGGCCTGGCTGGGGAGTCACTGGAGGCTTCTCTATCAGACGTGCAAGGTGAAGGCCAGGTGGCCTGGTGCTCAGAGGGCTCAGACCCCCCCATGGGTTTCAGTCCTCGTTCCTGCCACTCCCAGAAGCCATGTGACCTTGGCCCGGCACCCAACCTCTGGGCCTCAGCTCCATCTGTAAAATGGAACCAAGAGACACATCCCGTTGGCTCTTGTTGTGGTTAAATGAGTTAATCCATGGAAAGTTCTCAGCTCCTTGCTTGGCATATAGTCAGAGCTCAGTTGTTAGCTACTCTATTAAAATAATAATAATAATAATTTCTTGGAATCAGTAATGCATGTGTACGATGCAAAATTCAAAGATGTCCCAGAACATGAAGTGACTCTCTTCCAGCCAGGCCCCAGCCTCCTGGCCTCTATTTTGTTGCCTTTTTGTTTTCTTCAATGGCAAATCACACACACTCTCCTGCACTTGCACACCCAGAAGGAAAGGTGCATGTCAAGAGATAAAAGGCTCTTTCTTTTTTTTGTATGTGGCCACCCAGTGTCATGGATGGGCTGTAATTTATTTAATGAATCCCCCCTTGCTGGGCTTTAAAAAGTTCTTTAGATCTGAGCTTTTCTTCTTATTGGGAAACTAACAAGATTGTAACAATTCTGTGGGAAAATTTTAATGGAACTTTCACTCTGTGCTTCAGTATCTGAACCTCCATGAGCACGTCCTCCTGGACTTATTTGTATTTGTGACCTTTTTCTTTTCTTTCTTTTTTTTTGGCGTCTGGCCAGTATAGGCCTCCAAACCTTTGACCTTGGTGTTACAACACCACATTCTAACCAACTGAGCTAACCGGCCAGCCTATTTGTGACTTTTTTCTGAGATTTAACTTAGATGTGGTAAATCGCACAAATCTTAAGTGTACGCCTTGATTTTTTTTTTTTTTTTTTTTTTTTTTTTTGGTGGCTGGCCAGACCTTGATTTTTTAACAAATGCATGTACCCTGGTCACCACTGGACAGACAAGATAGAGGACATCTTCATTATCTCAGGAAGTTCCTTCATGCCCCTTCTAGTCATTCCCCCTAAGGGAACCACCATTCCGATTTCTATCTCCGGAGACTAGTTTTGCCGGTTCAAGTTCAAGTCCACCCAATGACTCAGCAAGAGAAACAAGGGCATATGTCTCCAAAAGGCATGTATAAGAATGTTCAGAGCAGCTTTATTCGTCATGGCCCCAAGCTGGGAAGACCCACAGATCCATCAGATGGTGAATGGACGAACCAGCTGTGGTCCCTCCCTGCAATGGAACACGCTCTATCCAACACTGAAAAGGAACACACTTTGGATACATTCAGCAGCATGGAAGTGCCTCACAGACGGGTGCTCATGATTCCATTTACATGCTGCCCCTATGTTGTTTGGTCATTGACACGTTCCACTTGCACCGTTTCAAAAACAGTCATTGAAGGCTGGCTGGTTGGCTGAGTTGGTTAGAGCGTGGTGCCAATAACCCCCAGGTGCGGGCTTCAATCTCCGTATGGGCCAGCTGCCCAAAAAACACAACAGTTATCAAAGGGGTAGGGGTGGGGATTCTTGTGAGGGGCACACGCTGTCACTGCCGCTGGTGGTGATTCTGTGGCAGGGGGGTGCCTGCAGTTTCTGAGATGCTACCTCTCATGTGCAGGATGTCAGCCTGTGACCTAGGTGACCTGGGGCTCTGGGAAGTCCAAGGCCAGGGCTACGTGTGGTGCTCACGAGGCTAAGAACCCTTAGCCAGCCCCCAGGAGAGCCCGGTGTCCACTGTGTCCACTATGAAGGGGAGACACAGGGATGCCTCCTCTGGATTCTGGTGACCCGTGTGTGGCCTCCTTGCTTTTCTCCTACTCTGCCTCCCGATTCCATGCAGCTTGCTCCTTGTTCCCCTCTTCTTAGAGGACCCTCCCTGATCCCCCCAGTCCCCAAGCCCTCTTACCCCCTAGTGGGTCTTCCTCACACCCACCCTGCTAGAATGTCAGTGCCACTGTCCCCAGCACCTCCAAAGTGCTTGGTAGGCAGTGAGTAATACTCGAGTGAACTTGAGCATGTGACCTTGGCCAAATCATGTGCCTTGTCATCCAAATGGAGGACTGATGGGAGTAGAGCACAGTTCAGTGTCATTGTGAAGTGGGCACATGATGTGAAGTGCTCAGTGAGGCAGGCAGGGCCCTCGGGCTCATTGTTGTCCTCAGAAATGTGACATGATGACATGTAGCATCCAGGGTGTGTAGGGTTGACTGTGCCACCCGGGGTTGTGAGAGACGGAATGCAGAGGCAAGGGCTTTGCCCTCCAGGGGCTGGCATGTGTCATCAGGGCAGGCCCCTTTGTCACAGCCCCTCCTGCCTTCCATGATTTTTCTCTGTCCAGCCTGCCCCCAGGTCATGGCTGTGCATCTCCTACACTGCCTTTGTTCTGTTCAGGGTCTGTCCACTGCCCTTGGTGTCCTGCCGTCTTCCCCCCCTCCC
>NW_007726282.1:21422-77813 GCF_000696425.1 Galeopterus variegatus | reverse complement strand
CCCGCCCCCGCCACCTTCTGCCTGCCTCTTGGCTCCAGCAGCAGCTAGAGGAGTGTTTTAAAAGCTTGCATTTGTTATATCTGGCTATTCCTAAATCCCATCACATGGCCTAAAATGACAACCATCCTCCCCCTCTGCCCCTGGGCTTGTCCACTCAAGGCTGCTTCTGGAATTTCAGTGCCCACTCTGCTGCTCACCAGCAGTGCCTCCATGGGGACCTTCAGAGTCCTGCTGCCTGTGCAAATCCCGTGGACTTGCAGGCTGGGCCTCAAGGCCCTCAAGGGCTGGGGCCAACCCGTTGTGTGGTCAGTGCAATGTCCATGTGACCATCCAGGGGAGAAGACTATGTAGCGTGGTAGGACAGAACACAGGCTGCTGGGACAGGAATCTCATCTTGCACACTGGATGGCAAGAGTGTATCTCCACCCTCATTCCACCCACTGGGCTAATATGTTCCTGGAGATTCTGATGCCTGGCCCTGGCTGAGAACCAGTGGTCTCCTCTGGGACCCTCCAGGGTCCCCATCAGGAGGTTCCCAACATGGGAGGGCACCCCCAGCTGGGGAAGGCTGAGGTACCAATGGCACTTGGTTGGGGGACCCAGGATGCTGTCTTGCTGTAAGTGAAACATACCTGCCTAGTACCAGTTGTCTGTGTTCTGCATGAATTTCAGACAATTCAAACATCCATCTAGGTGCAAACCTTTTTTGAAATTCCTAAGCCTAGATAGAACCTTTTTCCATTTCATATGAAACAACAAAGAGTCCTTTACAAGGCTGTAATCTTCTCCAAACATGCTGATCCTACTTCAGTGTCCCCCAGACTTCTTTTCTCATGGTACAGGGTGGCTTCTGGTCTTCCTACTTGCTGGAATCCAGGTGTATTCACTGTAAATCAGTGCAGGCTACTTCCTTACATCTAGCATGAGTATTTTCATTGTGAAATACATCTGGCCGATAACGGGATCTAAACCCTTGACCTTGGTGTTATAGCACCACGCTCTAACTGAGCTCACTGGCCAGCCCACAGAGGATTTTTTTTCTATCTTAAACAGCATTATTGAGTAATTTACATACTATGAAATTCACCCATTTCAAAGCCAGTGATTTTTAGTAAATTTACAGTAAATTTTAGTAAACATTGCCATAAGCCAGTTTTAGAACATATCCATCACCCCAGAAAGCTCTCTTCCTTCCATTTGCAGTCAATCCCTGTGTGCACCCCCAGGCAACCACAGATCTGCCTTCTGGCTCTCTCAATTGGTCTTTTTTGGACATGAAACATCATATTTGGTCATCAACTACTTTCCTTTTATTTCACCTTTATGTCATACGTGTGGCATTATATTAATTTAAAACATAAGAACTGTATTGCTGTGTTTTGAATGTGGGGGAGGTTGTCCACATACTTGTCAAGGAAACGGCCTGCTGAGAGTGCTGGGACACGGCCTGCCAACGGGAAATGGTTCTGTTCGCCATGACCTTCAGTCCAGTCCCACCCCTGCCCTCCTGGCCTCAGGACCCTCCAAGATGGAGCATTTCCCAGTGCCCAGCTGGGGTTGGTGTCTTTGCTGAGGCTGCCCAAATTGCAAGACAGAGTTGCTCTACCACATGTGGTCATACTTCCTGCCCCTGGAGCCAGACGCGTGAGTAATTTCTGTCCCTTTTCCCCCCACAGGGACTTCCTTCCCCGTGGTTCAGGAATTGTCACTCGGCGACCTCTCATTCTGCAGCTCATCTTCTCAAAAACAGGTATGGTGGGGCAGCGCGCAGCTTTAGCAGGAGGTGAACGTGGACATGGGGCCCTGGAGGAGCTGGGGCCTGAGAGTACAATCTTGGGTCCTGTGCTGTCATGTGGCTTTGAATTCATGTGTTCCACTGTTCCACGTGTGTAGGGAAGTTGAAAAACAGCTCAGTGAACACTCACACACCCACCCTGAGAGCCCTCAGCTGTGACCAGGCCACCAGGTGCCACATTTGCTTTCTGTATCATAGATGACACATTTTTGCTAAAAACTTTCAAAATCAGTAGCAGACATTTTGACAGATCAACCCTACATGCTTCAGTGCACCTCCCTGTGCAGTGACAACACTCTCCTACATAGTCACAGAACCATGTCCAAGAAGAGGAATCATCCCTGCATGTCATCTAACACCCAGTCCACACTCATATGTTGCCAGTTGTTACCCAGATATCGCCTCTGGCTACCTTTGCAGCTGCTCTGATCAATTTGCGTTGTCATGTTTCCTTCTCTTTTCGTTAGAGCAGCATCCCCTCCATTTCTTTCTTAATCATGACATTGACTTTCAGGAGAGGCCCAGCCACTTTAATATAGAATGACGCACGTGTGGATTTTTTTCTGTTCTCTCCTCCCTGGGCTCGGTTTATTTCTGTTCTTCCCATACGAGTCTGATATGATGTGAGTGTGTATTCCAGCTTGAAATCCACTCAGGCCTCCTTGGAAAGCATCTTGGGGCCAGACCGAAGCTGGACCTTGGAAAGGGAAGCCCTTGGAGGTGGGGCCTCTCCCCTCTCCTCTCCAGAGCTGGGAGGAATCTCCTTGCCGCTTCCCACTGACCTGGAATTATCAGCTCCGGTTGGCTCAGCGCTGGGTGTGTCACCTTCTCCTCACTCCCTGTTAAACCCTCCCACGCTGGGAAGGCAGCTGACACACCCCCATTGTACAGACATGGAAACTGGGGCGTAGCCAGGCTGCCCACCTTTCCAGCAGGCTGTAGATCTGGGCTCCGCACCAGGCGGATCTGTCTTGCGTAGACCCTGTTCTCAGCTGCACCCGGCCCTGCCTTCTCCCCATCCTCTGGGCTACCCAACCCAGCCCCTGGTGGGCGTGGCTCCAGTGAGAGACGGCAGCGGATTGGTTGAACACCCCCAGTTTAGTGCGCTCTGCCGTGTCATAGGCCACGGGTGGGCCAATGGGCTGCCTCCTCTGGGTTTAGGTGTCCAATCAGCTGTGGGCAGTGGCGGAACTGCGAGTTTCCGATGTTTGCAGGGCTCCGATTGTAGTTCTGTTTCTCATTCAGCAGGTTAGGGGCGGGGGCGAGGATGCATTTTGAATGAATTCCCAGGAATGCTGATACTGCTGGCCCCTTGCCACGCTGGGAAACCCTGCCTGGTGGGTGGGGGCTGGGAGCCAAGACTACCCAGGTTCCAATCCCTACTCCTGGGGAGGGACCGCTGCTCACGGCTGTGCTTCCTGTCTGCATAGTGAAGATAATAGTACTGCCTTGCTGGTTGCAGGGAAGTCCACGTTATTTAATGCACATGCCTGGCACACACCAGGTCCTTGCAGAGTGATGCTGTCCCAGTGGCTGTGGTTTTGTGCTTGCTGCTAGCCTGTTTGGGGACAGCTTGCTGGGAGAATCTGTCAGCTGGCTTCCTGCACTGGAACGTTGCCAGTTTTGTCATGGTGAGACATAACCATCTTATCCAGTGGCTGTCACCCAGTGGTAGTCCACTGAGTACTTACTGTGGCTGGGGCACAGCGGTGAAGAGGACCAGAGCTGCTGCCACTACCCAACCACCTGGCCTCCTTGTGCTTTGTACAGACATGGAAACTGGGGCGTAGCCAGGCTGCCCACCTTTCCAGCAGGCTGTAGATCTGGGCTCCGCACCAGGCGGATCTGTCTTGCGTAGACCCTGTTCTCAGCTGCACCCGGCCCTGCCTTCTCCCCATCCTCTGGGCTACCCAACCCAGCCCCTGGTGGGCGTGGCTCCAGTGAGAGACGGCAGCGGATTGGTTGAACACCCCCAGTTTAGTGCGCTCTGCCGTGTCATAGGCCACGGGTGGGCCAATGGGCTGCCTCCTCTGGGTTTAGGTGTCCAATCAGCTGTGGGCAGTGGCGGAACTGCGAGTTTCCGATGTTTGCAGGGCTCCGATTGTAGTTCTGTTTCTCATTCAGCAGGTTAGGGGCGGGGGCGAGGATGCATTTTGAATGAATTCCCAGGAATGCTGATACTGCTGGCCCCTTGCCACGCTGGGAAACCCTGCCTGGTGGGTGGGGGCTGGGAGCCAAGACTACCCAGGTTCCAATCCCTACTCCTGGGGAGGGACCGCTGCTCACGGCTGTGCTTCCTGTCTGCATAGTGAAGATAATAGTACTGCCTTGCTGGTTGCAGGGAAGTCCACGTTATTTAATGCACATGCCTGGCACACACCAGGTCCTTGCAGAGTGATGCTGTCCCAGTGGCTGTGGTTTTGTGCTTGCTGCTAGCCTGTTTGGGGACAGCTTGCTGGGAGAATCTGTCAGCTGGCTTCCTGCACTGGAACGTTGCCAGTTTTGTCATGGTGAGACATAACCATCTTATCCAGTGGCTGTCACCCAGTGGTAGTCCACTGAGTACTTACTGTGGCTGGGGCACAGCGGTGAAGAGGACCAGAGCTGCTGCCACTACCCAACCACCTGGCCTCCTTGTGCTCCCATTAGTGCCAGGAGACAGGTTGGGAGGCTCAGGGGGGTGAGACCAGGAGAGTGATGTGCAGGCCTATCCCTTAGCACCTGGGAGTGTGTGTAGTGGGGGAGGGTGACCCTAACTGACTGGGTGGTCAGGGCTGGCCTGGGGCTTCTCTGAGAAAGTGACATTGGAGTTGAGGCTGACAAGAGCATTGGGCTGTGTCGGGGAAGAGAGGACTATTCTTCCTAGAAGAGAGTTGGTGCGTAAAATCCTGATGCCCAGTGTGGCCTGTTGGAGGAACTGAAATTCTTTCGGGGAGAGAAGCACATGAAGAACCTTGCAATCTGGGAGCACCAAGAGCAGGGCCCAGTGCCTGACCCAGATGAATGATTAAATCTCTATTCCCGTCACTCCTACCTTACGGAGTAGGGAGTTGAGGCTTCCCGACCACCAGCCTGACGGCCCATGGGAAGGTCTTTAAAGCGTAGTCTTAAGCCCCCTCTTGGGAAATATGGCCTTATGCCAAGGTGTAGCTTCACCAGATCCCTGTGGCTGCTGGCAGAGGAGGGACTGCAGGGACCAGTGCCAAGGTGGGGCATCTGGGAGGAGGTGGAAGCAGGCATCAGGAGTGGTGGGGGTTGCCAGGGACCTGGTGGCAGCCATGAAGATGGAGACATAGTTGTATTCTGTTGAGCTGGGTGGGGGGCTGTGGCAAGAGAGGGGGCCCCAGGAGTGGCCCTTCCACCCTACTCCTTTTTTTTTTTTGTCCTTTTTGTGACTGGCCGCACCGCGCTCAGTCAGTGAGTGCATCGCACCGGTCATCCCTATATAGGATCAGAACCCGCGGCAGGAGCGCTCCTGCGCTCCCAGCGCCGCACTCTACCGAGTGTGCCACGGGCTTGGCCCCCACCCTACTCCTGATCATGGCATTTCCAGTCTCATATTGCTCCAAGCATGTGTCCACTCACTGTGCTGGGCCTCAGCCAGATGCCAGGGAAGTAGCGTGAGCACTCCAAAGTAGCCTGGTCCCCCCACGCCCTGGCCTGGTGGGGGCAGCAGATGTGGGGTCGCTGTGGTCAGGCTCAGAGATTGTGAGAGACGGTGCCAGACTTTGGATCTACGTTGGAGCTGGGGGCCCAGGGAGAACATTCTAGGCGGGGGCAACAGTGTGTGCAAAGCTGTGAGGGGAAGCAGCAAGGCTGGGGAGGGGCCAGGAAGCAGGTTGGACAGGACCTGGCAGGCCTGGTGAGGGGTTCAGGCAGTGGGAGCTTGGGTTGCACATGGTGCTGGGGGAAACCAGCTCAGCCCACTGGCTACTGTGTGGAAGAGGGACAAGCAGGGACAAGAGCACAGGCTGGGAGTGGGGGACAGGGAGAGGTAAAGAGGTTGGCATGGTGTCAGGCAAGGGGTGTTGAAGGCCTGGCCCAGATCGTGCTGTGAGGGTGAGAGGCCGGTGCCTGGACTGGGAGAGGTGGTTGTGGCGGTGGAACACCCTGCTAAAGATAAGCACATTATGGGACTCTGTGACTGCTGGGCCTTTCAGGGCCCTGTGGGGGATACATGGGGCTGTTTTGCTCCTACAGATTGGAAGTTCATCAAGCTGGCTCTCAATGACCCAGCTCAGAGTCAGGCTGCCACCTGTTACTGGCCAGGGTCTCAGGCAAGTGATTTCCCTCCCTGTGCCTCAGTTTCCTCATCTGTAAAATGGGGTGATAGTGGTGCCTCCTTCATGGCCATGGCACCCTGTGTGGCTGTGGCATGGTTTCGTCCTTCTGTGAGATCCAGAGTCCAAAGACCCTCCTCTGATTCCTGCGACACCCAGTGTTGCTCAGCTTCCCCTTGTTCATACTGGACTTAGTGAACCATTACTTTTGACCAGCTTAGTTTAAAATTTATCTAAGACCGCAGCTACCGGGAAGTTTGGTGGCCTGTGGCTGAACCCTGCCCTCCTTGGGAACCACCCCTAAGCCTCATAAACCCTGGGTACTGGGAACTGTCCCTATGTACAATGTGGATGACGAGGCCTCCTGATCCCCCCACCCCGACCCAGCCTTGACCTTGACCTTGGTGTGCTCACTGGAGCCAGAGAAGAGATGTGAGGACATGGCTGCAAGGCTTCTCATCGGTCTCCTTCTTGAGGCTCTGTGGCCCTGACAGGGCATGGCCAGTCTCTGGGACCTCACCTACTCCTGGTTCCCAGCTACAGCCACAGTCTCCCTCCTGATCTTCACGGGCCTTTGTGCTCACTCTGCTTCCTGCCTGAGACATCCTGCGTGGAACACCCTGCCCCGATCTTCCTCCTCCTCCTCCTCTGCTGGGTGACCCCTGCCCCCACCCTATACTGGTCACGTGTTAGGTGAAGGTGACATCATCATGTTCTTGTGTTTTCTTAATGGTCTCTTTCCCCATGAGTGTCAGCCCAGGAGGGCAGGGATGCCATCATCCTGGGTATACTCTAATGCCTTGTCACCCGGTCAAAAGTAGTGGGGTTATCACAACTGTTCATCCAGCACCTTCCCCTGGTGAGCCTGGCCCTGGCAAGACCCTATCTGTAAACCTGATAGGTTCTGTTTGTAGTCCGTGTCTGGAAGAGGAAGCCAAGCTGGCTCAGGTCAGGCTGGGGCCTGGCTGGGATGCCAGCGCAGGCTGTCCCCTTCTCAGTGGCAGTGTGTCCTGGACTGGGAAATGTTCATGAGCTGTCTCGAGTCAGAGAGAGCTTGAAGGCCAAACACACATGGAAAATACCGTGTACTGTGTCCCCTTCTTAGTCGGACAAAGGCTCTGACAAGTCCTGCATGAAGGAATTCTGTTTGATCATGTGGTACCCAGGATTTCCTGAGTGTGTCTGAGCTCCGAGTAGTTCCTCCCGGGCATGTTGTCAATGTGGACTGTGCCTGGTTATTCTGCTCTTTGCTTAGGTGGGGAGCAGAGCACTGAGACCCTCGTGGCAGCCTCTCGAGTTTCCCTAAGAGTGACAGCTAAGCTGCTTGTGGGCTCCCTGTGGAATGTGACTGCACTCTCCCTGGAGCC
This sequence comes from Galeopterus variegatus, assembly GCF_000696425.1. Taxonomy (NCBI): domain Eukaryota; kingdom Metazoa; phylum Chordata; class Mammalia; order Dermoptera; family Cynocephalidae; genus Galeopterus; species Galeopterus variegatus. The sequence goes on along the minus strand of NW_007726282.1, from coordinate 70,371 downwards.
CCAGCACTGGCTTCTGTGTTGTCCTGTTTCCCTGTGGGGAAACTGAGGTGCTGAAAGAAGGGCCAGAACCCTAAGCTGTGGAGCCATGAGGTACCCTGAGCAAGCCCACCTCCCTCTCTTCTCCTTGTTACCTCCCCAGCTCCTCTTGTGGTGCCCTCCCCAAGCCTGAGGGCCCAGATTGATAGCAGGTTTTCCCAGCAGAACCTTGACATTTTGAAATTCTTAAGAAATGCCAGCAGGTACGTGACCCAGTCTGCCTTTGGGGTTGGGAGGGTCATCTTCTAACTGTGCCTTCGATCACTGTGGGCCTCTGCAAGCTCCTCTCAAAAAGGAGGGTCCAGGGCTGGCCGGTTAGCTCAGTTGGTTAGAGCATAGCCTTATAACACCAAGATCAAGAGTTTGGATCCCCATACAAGTCAGCCACCAGAAAAAAAAAAAAAAAAGGAGAGTCCGAAGACCATGAGGGAGGCCAGATGTGATGGTGGCCTCTATTGAGAGGCTGCTTCCCTGTGCCTTGGGCAGCCTGACCCTGAGAAGGTGGCAGTGTGCACTTGCCAAGTCCTTCTCAGGACACCTTCACAGAGGGCCCGAGGTGAGGGATTGGCCCACTTGGGGGTTACAGAGATGATGGCTTCCTAGGCTAGAATACCTAATGCCTTGTAATAGGCCGATCCTTAAGTTTTTATTAAGTAGCTACTGTGTACAGGCACTTGGGAGAACAATGGCCCAAACCAGGTCCCTGCTCTGTTGCAGCTCTGGTTTCAGTTCAGGCAGACAGGCCTGGAGGGGAGGGCAAACCTCTCTCTAGAAAAAACCCACAAGTGCATCCTCTGAGCCTACAGTTAGGACGCGGTCAGGGAGCTTTGCGGTGGGTGAGGATGGCTGGCTCCCCCTGGGGTTAGCAGTGTGACTGCTGGACAAGGGCCCAGTTTATTCCTTTATTCCTGCTCTGTGCCAGGCCCTGGGCTGGGATCTGCAGAGTCCCCAGGGCTTGATCACACATGGGCTGGGAGCCTCCCAGAAGGGACCCTCCTCCTGGGGAGCCTGCCTAGCTCCAAGTGCAGGGTGGCGGTGGGGACAACTCACTCTGCACTGGGGGGTGTGCATGGGGCTGTCGAAATGTTTCGGCGTTGGCCCAGGGAGTGGAAGAACTGGCTTTGTTATCTGGAAATGGTGCGGCAGGGGAGGGCGGGAGGGACTCAGGGAGGGGTGCAGCTCAGTGGTGGGACCAGGACCAGCAGAGCGGGTGGTGGCTGCATGGCTCGACCTTGTCTGCTGGGGACATGTTGGGAGGGAACTCAGCCTTCAGGCCTTTGACTTATTCTTTGAGCCAGTGGATTGTTTTAAAAAACATCTCCAGGCCGGTTAGCGCATGGTGCTGATAACACCAAGGTCAAGGGTTTGGATTCCCTTACCCACCAGTCCCCCCAAAATCAAGCAAACAAACAAATCTCCAGCACTTGAGCATGTACAGGGCTGCATGGCCCCAGTAGCTAGCTCTCTGCCTGCCCTGGCCTTACCCGCCTCTGTAAGCTTGGGGTGGGCTGGGGCAGGCTGGGAGGAGTGAGGTGAAGTCGGAAGTTGGGGAAAAGGAAGTTTTGTAGGGCCAGGTGGCTCCTGGTGAAGACTTTGACTTTTACTGCCAGTGAGGTGGGAGCCACGGAGGGTTCCAAGCAGAGGAGGGGCTAGGTCTGGCTTTAGGAGAGTCAGTGCTGTGGAGGGTGAGCGGACCCGGTGAAAGCGTTTTAACCTTGGTATTGACCCTGCAATCTAGCATACGCTTCCAAAGTGACGAGGAGCTCAAGAGGGAAAGGCTGACCTAGTGAGCTCTTCGGCCTTCTTCTTGGGCACAGAGGGGTGTGGGGTCTGCTGCCCACTGATCCACTAGGGAAGAAGCCCTGTCTTTCCAGCACCTTCTTTACATCTTTCACCCACTTGAAGGGGTTGGCAGGCAGCAACAAAGGGATCTACGAGGGGAGATAACAAAGAATAGGTCACTCACTTTCCCTGGTTCCCTGCCACTTCCCAGGCTGTGTGTGACACCTGGGAAGGGTGTGAGGTCCAGACCCCAGCCTGTGGCTCTGGCTGCCTGGTTTTGGCCCCACTGCATACCCACACTGGACCAGCATGTGATCTTGGGCCAGGCAGGTGGTCCTGTCTGGGCCTCAGTTTCTTCATTGTTGACTGGAGCATTTCCCAGTCCCTGCCTTCGAGGCTGGTGTGTGGATTCAGAGGGATCTTTTCCAGCCCTGACGCCAAGGGCTGGTTCAGGGGGTTCATAAATGCCTCCCAAAAGACTAGGTAGGCCATGCCTTCATTTGCTAAACTAACATGCATGAGTGTGCCCCTGGGAAACAGCAGTGACCAAGGCAGGCGAGCATCCCTGCCCTGGTGGTGCTGACATTCAGGGGTGCGAGTGGCATGCACAGACAAAAGACAAATATATTAGTGACACTCACCCTACGTCAGATGGTAATAAGTGCTGAGGGGAGAAGTAAGGCAAGAAGAGCAGTTGTGGGCAGGGGGACGTTCACTTCAAGACTGCAGGAAGTGGTGGGGATGCCGTGTGACTTTGAGAGTGGCTTGCCCTCTTTAGGCTCCCTCCTGTGCAAGTTTGGGGAATGATGGAGCCCTCTGTTCCTGGTGCTCTCCTTGCCATTTCTCACCTTGGGGCCCTCTGCCCACCTTCTGCTCATGTGGTAGCAGCGCTGGCTGCTGCTCCTGCTGTGCAGGTATGTTGGTTCATCGAGTCCTCATACAGGCCCTGTTGTGATGCCCATTTTATACATCAGGAGACTGAGACCTGGGTGGGCCCTCTGCCTATAGACTGAGCTCATAACCACCCACAGCATGCTGCCAGTGCATGCCGAGCTCTGGGGTGCTGCAGCAGGCAGGTCCTGGCCCATTAATAGGACCAGAGTGACTTGGCTATGATGGGAGAGGAAGCCAAGATGCAGGACTCAGGGAAGGCTGCCTGGAAGAGGTGGTAGACAGGAAGGCCCTGGAGGAGAAGGACGAAGTGGGGCTGGGCCTTCCAGACACCAGGCCTGGCAGGGCAGAGGCATGTAAGGACAAAGGCCCATGTTCTGGCCTGCGTCTCCTCTCCCATCCCATGTTTCCTGAACTCCTTGAAGGGGGATGGTCTGTCTCAGGGACTCAGCCTGGGGCCTGGAGCCGGAAGAGAACTCTAAGGTTTGCTGTGGGGGGTTGGGGGACTGTTCCATTTTTAGTGGCTGCTGCAGGAAGAGCAGCTGAGTGTTTCTGCTTGTCCTTGTGAAGGGCCAGAGCATGACTGTCCTTGGTAACTTCATCAGCTGATAACAAGAGTAGGGTTGGGTGGGAGTAGGGATCCTGGATCCTCCAACCCACATCGTTACCCCCTGCTGCCTGGTAGCCAGTACCTGTGCTGAATGCAGTTCGTAGATCCAAGCCCATCGAGTCTCCCTGACTCTGTAGCAGAAGTTCAGATAGGTGAAGATCCTTCTGGTGGCCTCACAAAGGCTATCTGGCTTGAGAGCCACTATCTGGAGCCAGAGTATCTAAGTTCCAAATCCCAGCTCCATCACTGAGTTTGGGCTGAATCACTGTACCTCTTGGATCTGTTTCTTCATCTTTGAAATGGGGATCATGGAGATGCCTACCTGCTAAAGGGACCTGTGAGGAACAGATGGGACCACAAGCAGGGCCTGGCCAGAGTGAGCAAAAGCTGGACTTTGGCCATAGTTTGTTAGATTATGGTGACAGGCTGGTGAACCTCCTTGCACTCTGTTCTTTCTGCCTCGTTATGCCAGTGGGTAGAAATTTGAGGCTTGTCCAGGCTTTCTTCATCTCAGGGGTGCATCTCCATCCTTGCATTTGAGGCAGCTTTATGGGATGGCTATGCTATTTTTGTAGTCAGGTCTCCTCCTGGTGGACGTCAGGGCTATTTCCAGTTTTTTACTCCTAGCAACATCGCAGTGGTGCACATCTTTGCATCTTAGTGGTGAGCCAGTTCTCTGGATTTATTCCCCCTTTCCTTTTAGCATCCCTACAGGAGCTGTGATCCTGAGCCTTGAGGGGCCCTCCTCCATAATATTTTACTGTGAAAAGTCAAACCTCTGGAAAAATTGAGGAATTATATCATGAGTGTCTGTGCATTCAGCACCTGCGTTCCATGATGGACATGTTTTACATTTGCTTTGTCCCATATCTGTCCTTTGGGACTGGATCCCTAGCTTGGTGGTAGGACTTGCACTACCTTGTTAGTCACCTGCTTGTTCCCCTTCATCTCAGTTTCGATGCAACTTTCAGACACCCCTGGGCATCCACTCGAGATCATGCCCAGAAAGTAGTTCTCTTCAGGGGTTCGTGTCTAGGTAGGGGTCCCCCTTGAACAGCCAGGAGGGGAAGGAGGGACAGCAAGATGGGCTTCGGTGAGGCCAGCAGGGGCACCCCGTTCCCCACACCTTGCAGGTGCATTGGGGAAAAATGACAAATGACTCCCATGGACACGTACCTGGAGATCTTCTGGAGCTGGAATGTGCTTGTGGCTCATGGTCCCAATAGGACAGTGACTTCTGTCTCCTTTGACTGTGACCCACAGCCAGGGAGTTTTACGTTATTGCCCAAGACTCAGTCTCATGTAAACACCCAAGCAGAAGTTTCATCAAATGTACTTACCCTCTCTCTAGGTGACACATTCAGTATTTCCTCTTCTAGTCTGCTCTCAAAAAAAAAAAAAAAAAAAGAACAATGAACACACTGGTCACACCCACCCATTGTTTTTTTTGTTTGTTTGTTTTGGTCTCATCTTATGTCATCTTATGACATACAGTTTGCAAGATGCTGGATGAGATTGTCTGTTCCAAAGGGACAGTCTTTGCCAGTATTGTTCCTGGTGGAATCTGTGAGGTCTGGAAGGGGGCTTGGTCTATAGGAGCCTGCCGTGGATTGATTGAATTGTGTCCCAAAGTTCACATTAGAAGCTTAATTCCCACTGTAACTGTTGAGGGTGGGAAATCCTATGAAGGTGATTGAAAGTGGTGCCTTGAAGAGGTGATTAGATTGTAGGACCGTGCCGCAATACATGTCATGAGTATGTCTTGCTCCCCACTTTCCTGAAGTGACTGTGATTAATTCTTTACTTTCTTTGCTTGACAAAGTGCTTGTCTCAGAAATCCATCTGCTCCCCACCACAGTGGGACCTCTTTGTCTAATTTTGAGCATCTTTCTTCCCTTTCTAGAATATGCTGAGTTTTTGCACTGCAAGTCCAAAAAGTTTACAGACTTTGATGAAGTCCGGCAGGAGATCGAAGCAGAGACCGACAGGGTCACGGGGACCAACAAAGGCATCTCCCCAATGCCCATCAACCTGCGGGTCTACTCGCCACACGGTAGGCAGCACTGGCCGGGACCGTTTGTCATGGGTAGGATCTGCTCAATCTGCTCAGTCACAAAGAAAACACTACCTCCCAGTTTTCCTTACTTACACACGCACGCACGCACACACACACACACTCTTTCTCTCTCTCTCTCTCTCTCCTTTTGATCCATATCATCCCACTTTTGATAGGTACATGGTAAGGAGAAATCGATCTCAGCTCTAAGAGAAACCCAGCATGCCAGGAAGACTCTTAGCAGTGGTGGGGACTGGCCAAATTGCACCATGTGCCCCCCTCCCTTTTTTTGTCCTATATATAATTTTAAAAAAAAATTTTAAATTTATCAATATACAATGTAATTGATTTTCATGTCCTTTTACCAATTCCTCCTTTTCTCACCTCCCTCTCCTCCCTTCCCTCCACATCAACATCATATCTGTTCACTTATCTTAACAAGTTTAAGGAATTGTTGTGATTATTGTGCTTTCCCCCTCCCTCTCCCCCCTCCATTTATTTGTTTGTATATTTATTTATTTTATTAGCTCCCACATATAAGTGAGAACATATGGTATTTCTTTTTCCGAGCCTGGCTTATTTCACTTAGTATAATTTTCTCTAAGTCCTTCCATGTTCTGCGAATGGTAGTATTTCACGTGCCCCTTTTCAAAAGGGCAGCTGCTGCTTGACTCAGGTCTGCTGGTTCCCCAAGAGGAGCCAGAAACCAGACTTCTCTGCAAAATGTCCTGATTTTTAAAATCTGCATTCAAACAGAAGCATGTGGCCATATACAGCCTCTGGCCCAGAGGGATGGATTGTTACCTTAGACAGCATTTGGGGAATATTCCAACATACTCTACCTCTTCAGGATGGTTTCCTTGTGATCAGTTTTAAAGTTGATTTATTTTTTAATAAATGATGCCTGCACATGGCTTAGAATTCAAAAATTACAAATGGGTATACAGCAAAAACTCACTGAGCCTCCAATATTACAATTATATTTCATGTTCTGCAAATGATATCTAAGAAATTATGAATATATATGTACATAAATCGTGTATGCATGTATCACCACTTTTACTCAGATGGTAGCATAACATAAAAGTCGTTTATGCCTCTTTTATTGTATGAGTGCATCTCAGAGTGTTTCTTATCACAATATCATCTTTCCTTGGTGTTGGCTGAATGGATGGGCTGAAATTTATTTAGCCATTTAGATCAACTCCAATCTGCCAGTGCAGATGTCCTGATTTAGAAGTGTGTCATTGTAATAGAGGAGGTAGAGGATGTCTTTGGGATGGGATCCCAGAAGGGGAGTAATCAGGTCAGAGGTGTGGTATAGAGAGAGTGTCAGGAGACATCCTGAGATCTCACCCCTCAAGAATTTGGGAAAGTCGGCAGCGTGTCTGCAGGGCTGCATGTGCCTCCTGTCCCCTCGACTCTGACCACCTTTACCTCTGGTTTCCCTCCCAGTGTTGAACTTGACTCTCATTGACCTCCCGGGCATCACCAAGGTGCCCGTGGGGGACCAGCCCGCAGACATCGAGTACCAGATCAAGGATATGATCCTGCAGTTCATCAGCCGAGAGAGCAGCCTGATCCTCGCCGTCACCCCTGCCAACATGGACTTGGCCAATTCGGATGCCCTAAAGCTGGCCAAGGAGGTCGATCCCCAAGGTGACCACCAAGCCTCATGGCAAAAGTTCCTTCTTCCTGGTGCCTCTGGGCCCTGAGACTTTCCCAACATCCTTCATTCCAAGTCATTGGTTTTCTCTTTGGCACACAGCTGCTTTAGGAAAAGAACTCCTGGGACACAGCATTTCCCACAAGAGCTGGCAGTGCTGGTGGGCATCCCCCAGGAGGCCATTGTGTGGCAGTTAGATTTTCCTCCCCCAACGTGATGGTGCCCACTTTGCCAGAGCAGGAAATTAGTCTAGGGGAACGGAAGAGCCCCGCCCTCACAGGGCTCAGATACGAGTCCAAATCTCAACTCTAGAAGTAATTTACTGTCCCTGAGGCTTGGTCTGCCCTCTCTTAAATGGGAACATTAATCCCGACCTGTTGAGCTATTGTGAGGACTGAAGCTAATCTTTGTAATCTGATTAGGGCCAGGCAGGTAAAGTAAAAGAGTGACAGATTACAGAAGCAAGTTGGGGGCAATAGGAAATAGTGCGGACTGCGGCATCCCTGGCCACGGGCGTTCAGAGTCAAACTTTCCAGGTGGCCATTTATTCAGTAAAAGTTAAGCACTTGCTGCCCGCGAGGCTCTGTTTTGGCTTAAGGAATCCAGCAGGAGACAAAATCAACAGGCTGCCAGGGAGCAAATATTCCAGTGGGGGAAACAAAATACAACCAGCAAGTCAGCAAGTGAGATGATTTCAGGAAGCAGTAAGCTTTGGGGAGTAAAGAGAGCCCTTTGAGAGTGGCTAGAGTTGGATGGTCAGGGGCCTCTGAAGAAGTGAGGCTTGAGGCAAGACCAAAATGATAAAAAGAGGCAAAACCCAGGAAAATGGACAGTGGGTGCTAATAGCATGGGGGTCATTGAAGTATGGGGTGCTCAGGACACAGCGAGGAGGCCCATGTGGCCAGAACACAGCACTGAAGGGAGGGCAGAAGGGGCGGGCCAGTCACGCATACCACGTGGGCTGCTGCAGGTGGTTGGGATTTATTCTGAGCATGTTGGGAGTTTTTAGGCAGGTATGACACAAATGGAAATACATTTTGTAAAATGTCCTCTGACTGTCAGGATTCCAGAGTGATGGCTGCTGATGGCCCTGTCCTGCATGGACCGTGAGCTTCTCAAAGTCCAGGGCTGTGCACTGAGCTGCTTTGTGTCATTGGTGAACAGGCTGGGCCAGTTCCTCCCCAGGATCTTCTAGGCACGCTTTCCCAGGAGGGGCTGCCCCAGCCTCCAGGGGCCCTGTTCCTACAGCTCCCCACAGCCTCTCAGTCAACCCCAGTCATGTCCTCTGAAACGGGGCGTGACCTTGACAAAGACTCATCAGAGGCTTGATCAGGCGGTGCGAAAATGGGAATCAGTACAGTGAAGCACCTTTTGTGACCATGATGCTGGCCGTCTTTAAAAGTTTTTTTTTCTGCCTTTGAAATTATTCACGATTATTACCCCAAAAAGAGTCAACCACTGAAAAATATAGAACTCCAAAGTGACAGCCCTCCTTCCCCTGCAGAGATGCTGGTGGCCATACTTGGTCAAGGTTCTTCCAGAGTTGTTCTTACATGTAAAGTCACATTTTTAAAAATGGGGTGTGCTTTCCTAATTTTTTTGTCATGTATGTGTGTGTATGTCCCTGTCCTATACCATAGTGACAGCGTAAGTCATCCCTTGTGAGGGCTATGTGGCCCTTCACGTACCACCCATGATTTACTCACCCAGTCCTTTGTTCTTGGACATGTGGGTTGTTTCTGGTCTTTCATGAACAGTGCTGCAGGGAGATCAGCCATCCCCATCAGAGTTGATGCCCCCAGGAACCCTCCCTGGTCGCATTCCTCTACCTCACTTGGCTTCTCCCCTTCTGTGCTTGGGCATGGGCTTGGTGGATATCCACAGATCGCAAAGGTGGTACCAGTTCATACTCTCACTGCAGAATGTGGGCGGGGAGGGGTCCCATGGAGGGCAGGGCTGTAACTCCTGCAATGCCCAGGTTGGCATCTGCCAGCAATCTCCCCTGGGCTTCCATCTGTCCCCTCTGTGTCACATACATGTGACACGCACACATGCCATGTGACACACACGGCAGGCACAGGCCAGCCCTCAGGCCCCAGCAGGGGCAGTAGATCTGCAGGCGTGAGGCTTTGCTATGAGGATATCCTTGATTCCGGAGGACTTAGGGAGAGGAGGAATTCGATGGGGTGGTTTACAGAGTGGAATTGTAGCCGCGCAGGTAAGAGGTAGCCCTGGTAACAGTTGCTGCAGGTTTACATGTTAGGTTAGGACTTTGCCCAGAACTCATATAGTACAACATTGAAACTATGACCCGGGACTGGTGTTTCCATGAGGTTTCCCTCAGACCGTGCAGCAGCAGATGCTGTCACTGACGGTATGAGTGACAATGATGGTGGCCAACATTGATTGTTTGAGCATTGCCACCTGCCAGGCTCATCCTCACAGACGACCCTCTGAGATTGGGGCTGTTACTGTCTTCATGTGACACGCGGGAAACTGGGCTCCAGGCAGGCGCCATTATGGCTTGTCCCAGGTTGCTTGACCTGGCAGTGTCGGGGTCTGGAGCCACCAACCAATACTCTTTCTCATGGTGCCATCTGACTTCTGGGCTCTTTCAGGTTTGCGGACTATCGGCGTCATCACCAAACTCGACCTGATGGATGAAGGCACCGATGCCAGGGACATCCTGGAGAATAAGTTGCTCCCACTGAGAAGAGGTGTGGCTGGGGGGAGAGAGGAGGAGGGCGACCCAGGGCAGGGAGCCAGTAGCTGAGGGGCCACAGGGTGCTGGTGGGGAGACCTGGAGCTTGCCTGCTTTTTAAAAACAGTATTTGTCATTGTCATTGTCATTACTAAAACCTTGGCAGGTGCACAAGACACAAGGGAGGTACACACAGGCACCTGCACTGTTACCTGTTTCCCAGCTGCCTGGAAGTAACTGCTTTTACATTTCCTTATAAACCCTTCTGACTTTGTTTTTCTTTGAACATATGCATCTTTTTGTTGCGATTCGTTTGTATTCATTTTTCAGTTACACGGCTAACACCTGCTCGTTTCTGGAACACACCCACAGCCCCCCTACTTCCCCTATATAGCCACTAGATAATTCTTTGTGGCTCTCCTTCCCAACAGTCCCCAGGATTTGAAACTTTTTTTTTTTTTTTTTTGTCTTTTTCCGTGTCCGGCAACGGGATCGCAACCCTCGGTGTTGCTCCCGTGCCTCGCTCAGCCAGTGAGCGGGAACCGGTCTGTATGTGGGATCCGAACCCTCGGGCTGGAGCGCCGCCACGCTTCCCAAGTGGCGCACTATGCAGTGCGCCACCGGGCCGGCCCAGGATTTGAAACTTTTATTCTTTTTTTTCTTATTACTTTCTATTATGAACAGTTTCAGACATTCTCAAAAGTAGAAAGAAAAGTTCAGAGAGCCTCTGTGGACCTGTTACCCAGCTTCAGAGGCTGTCAGTGTACAGATGATAACAAATCTCAGGCGTGGCCCCGCCCACTATTGTTATTTTCTTCCTGGGGTATTTTAAAGTAAGTCATAGGCACGTGTCATTTTATACAAAGATACCTACCTTTCTTTTCAAACAGGTCTCCTTCCCATCCTCTTTGTTCTTTCTCTACCACTTACTTGTGGAAGAAACCAGATCCACATTGGCCAATTACCAACGTAAACTGGTTATTAGATCTAGATGGAGGCCTGATTAGTTTCAGGGACAAGTTCGAGTGCAGGTCTGATAGGAGTAGCCTGAGTAGCTTTACTTATTTTATTTGAAAAACATTTTTAAGACTTTATTTTTTTAGAGTAGCAGTTTTAGGTTCACCGCCAAACTGAGAGGAAGGTACAGAGATTTCCTATATACCCTCTGTCCCCACACACGCACAGCCTCCCCCAGTGTCAATATCCCCCCCAAGTGACAGTTTGTCACAATTTGTTACAATCAATTAACCTCCTTTGTCCAAAGTATGTGAAGTAGTTTACCTTAGGGTTAACTCATGGTGTTATACTTTTATTCTCAAAACATGAGAAAAGCAAACATTTATTGAGTGCCTGTTATGTACCAGGCACTGTTCGAGGCTCTTGACATGTATGAACCCATGTAATCCTGATAACAGTCCAACGAGGTGGCTATGTTCTCATCCCCATTTTAGGGATGAAGACACTGAGGCATGGGGAGGCTAAATCCCTTGCCCTAGCTCTCAGAGCTACAAAGTAGCAAAACCGGTTTTGAGCCACATGTCTCCAGCTTTGTGACCTGCTTTGTGACCATGACAGGTAAATGTTATTCGAGATGACTTCAGAAGGTCCTGTGGAATGCCTTGTATGGGGGCACATAGGCCATCACTTGATCCCCATCTGTTGGACACTTAGGCTGTTTCCTGTTGGTCACTGTGACGCAGTGTTAAATATACATTCAGGTTTTTATTTATTTATTTTTAATTCCGTCGCTCTGGCATCTGCTCTCAGCTGTGGGCACTTTCTGGCCTTCACGCTTTGCCAGCTTCACTTAGACCTTTTCTTTTGCTCCTGGGGCTCCTGCCTCGATGTCTGGAGTAGTCAGGGGGAAAACATTCAGACTGTGGTTGCCACCTTCCCCCAACTGCTGAGACATGGAGTGGTGAGGTAGCCCTGGATTACATGGGAGCATGGTCAGGGCAAAATCCAAAAACCCATTTGGCTGCAGGGATCAGGGGCAGAGACGGGAGTCTGTGGCCAGTTGAGGTTTAGGGAGGAAGTGGCAGTGCCGAACAGGAAGCAGACCCACCAGTCCCGCTCCCTCTGTCAGCCCCCAACACACTCTGGGCCTCCAGCTTAGACATCCAGGGCACTGGGGTCTGCGGGGCTAGCTGGGCTGAGAATCCAATGGCATGCTCTCCTCTGCCTCCTGCCTCCTGACTAACCGATGTCCATGTCGCCCCTCTGCCTTCCTTCCTTCCTGTTTCCAAGAACTACTGCGCTTCCTCCTCCTGCTCCCTTGTGGGCCTGCTCTTGTGACCCTGGGCTCTCGCTCCTCAATGCCACGTGGCTTCAGCATCCCTCCCACTGGATCCTTTTCCTGGCTTGCAAAAGACTTAGAACTCCTGCCTTTAAAGGAATCAAAACCCAAGCTAGTTGCCTCTCTCTGCCCCCTGCTGTTTCCATCTACACCCTGTAATATAGATGATAGTGAGTCTGGCTTCGCATGGATCTGGGTTCAGATCTCGGTTCTCCTGCTGTGACCTCACCGTGGCATGCCTCAGTTCCCTCATCTGTTAAATGGACACAGTGACAGATCTGGGGGGGATAAAAGCAATTGTGTCTATACAAGGCCCAGCAGGATAAAGGGCAGACACCCAAAGAAACATGGAGCATAAATATGTGTTACTACTTTGGGCCTTTTGCTGTCTATCCCCAATCTATCTTTCCAGGTTTAATTTTTTTAAGGGGTGGGTCAGGGTGGGGTGGGGGTGGGGGGAGTGCCATCTAGCCATATAGGAATAAAACCCTGGGCCTTGGGTTCGATTAGAACACCACACTCTAACCACCTGAGCTAACTAGCCAGCCCCTGAGTTTAATTATGTTAATAACAATGAATAAACAACCACATCTGTTTATTAAGGACCTACCATGCGTCCACCACTAGGCTAAGTTCTCCATTTCCCTTGATACCCATGCGTATGCCACCATTTTTGGGTGGCTTATGTCCATGTTCAAGGGCTACGGGCTGTTGTGAATTTTTGAAAGCTATCCCCCTGCCTTCTCCTCTCCCAGTTTCTTTATGTTCAAATATTGCAAATCTTTTCTTCAAAGTGGAATTTTTATTCTAAAAATTTCTTTTCATGGTTAGGAAATTCCAAAATGACACTGAAGGCTGTGTGTGGAGAAATCTGTCTCCCAACTCCCCCCTCTAAGTCCCAGTTCTCACATACTCACTGTTAACTTGTGTTTCATTCCAGAAAACTTTAATGCAAAGACAGTAATTTTTTATGATCACTCATGTTTTCTTCAAGTTCTTTTCTAGTTCTATGTTTTATGTGTAAACTTACAATGCCTCGAGATCACATTTTGGTAGGCATCCAACTTTGATTCTTTGCCAGTAGCGTCCATTGAACTGCCATCTGGACAGTACAGGGATCGAACCCTGGACCTTGGTGGTGTTATCAACACCATGCTCTAACCACCTGAGCTAACTAGCCAGTCCACCTTTTCTCTCACTGATTTTGAAGTGTTAACCTTCAGCTCCTGCCTCCTTCTGGGTGTATTTTTGGACTTTCTGTTATGTTCCGTTCATCTCTCTAGGCATGAATGTGCCATTACACCCAACTGTTTAAGGTATACTAACTGTAAAGTGGGTTTTGTTTGTTGGTTGGTTTTGGTAACTGGCTGGTATGGGGATCTGAACCCTTGACCTTGATGTTATAACGCCGTGTTCTAAACTACTGAGCTAACCGGCTGCCCTATAATGGGTTTTAATGTCTGTCAAGATTAGCTGTCCCGGGCCGGCCCGTGGCTCACTCGGTAGAGTGCGGTGCTGATAACACCAAGGCCCCGGGATCGGATCCCATATAGGGATGGCCGGTTCGCTCACTGGCTGAGCGTGGTGCTGACAACACCAAGTCAAGGGTTAAGATCCCCTTACCGGTCATCTTTTAAGAAAAAAAAAAAAAAAAAGATTAGCTGTCCCCACTTCCCATGTTTTTAAGATTTTTTTTCTTACCTGTCTCTGAAGCTCAGCTTGTAGACTTCATCCTCCCCAAATCTTTCTTCTATTGCCCCCTCCCTCATGCAAGCTAGATGTGAGCTCTCCTCCCTCCAAACACTTAACGATGTTTTTCAGCGTGGCTTTCTGCTGCATTTACATCCTCTGTGCTGTTTCAGAGTAACAAGTTATGACCCCATCTGTGAGTGACTCATGGGGCAGGACCCATCTCTGCACAGAAAAATTGCCTAGCCCCGTGCCAGGTCCACAGTGGGTGCCTGGGCACCTTGACCCACCTGGCACTGCCCATGCCCTGACTTGCTCTCCCTACAGGCTACATTGGCGTGGTGAACCGCAGTCAGAAGGACATCGAGGGTAAGAAGGACATCCGAGCAGCACTGGCAGCCGAGAGGAAGTTCTTTCTCTCCCACCCAGCCTACCGGCACATGGCTGACCGCATGGGCACCCCGCACCTGCAGAAGATCCTGAATCAGGTAGAGACTGTTATACAGGCTGTGCACTGCACAACAGCTGCCATCTATGAGCAGCATTTGTTTTAGCAAATGAGGTTCAATCCATATTTATTAATCACGTAATAAATGCATTTGTTCAGGGCCTGGTGAAGGATGGATATTCAATAAGTTAGCTGCTACTGTTATTTTTTAAAATTTTTTATTTTTTTCCTTTTTGTCTTTTTTACTGACCGGTAACGGGATCGCAACCCTCGGTGTCGCGCCCGTACCGGGGACCGGCAATGGGATCACAACCCTCGGTGTTGCTCCCGCACCGCGCTCAGCAGTGAGCGGGAACCGATCTCCACATGGGATCCGAACCCTCGGTGGGAGTACCACCGCGCTCCCAAGCGGCGCACTCTCCAGTGCGCCACCGGGCCGGCCCTAGCTGCTACTGTTATTAATATTGCTGTTATTATTACTATTATTTTAATTATCATTGTAATTATTTAGCATGTATTCAGAAGTTTGCATAGAGTTTGTGGTGTCAGTGACCTGATTAAGAACACATAGGCTGAACCAAGGCAGGGCGCCAGCAGCTCTGGACAGTAGCTGGGTGGGAGATCTCTGGAATCTGACCTTCGAGTGTCCAAGTCCAGCTCAGAGGCTATAGTGGGGCCCAGCCTTTCTGAGCCTCCCTCTCCTTATCCATCAATGGAGAATGACCACCATCCCTGCCCCCAGGGCTGTGTCTGGAGTCAGTGAGACTGTGTCTGTTCAGTGCATAGCACATACGCTGCATGATATACAGCAGTATGCAACACCAGCCATGCCAGTACTTGATTGTTTTGCTATTGTTCTTTTTTTATAGATTCACAGGGTGCATAAAACAAAACCAGTATCAAACGGTATACAATATTGCGCCCCCGTCTGTCCCCTCCCTTCTACCCAAGAGCACCACTGTGATTATCGTCCTTGCTCAGCCTGAGTTTCTTTCTGTCCACAAAAGCAGAACAGACTTTAAAAAGTCACACTTCTCCCTTTCTTATCATAAACAATGACAGTCACAAATCACCTTCCCACTTGATCTTTTCTGCTCAGCAGTATGTCCTGGAGCTCTGTCCCTACAGTAAAGAGCCCTCCCATGCTGCTTTTCTATGGTTGCGTCGTAGTCCCTGAACACATGGGCCCTGATCTATTTAACCAGTCTCTTTTGCAGGGCCCTTGGACCGTTTTCTAACCTTCCTAGTCAATAAAAGGCTGCAGTGAATACATGGGTTTGCATGCACGCTAAAATCCCCACTATGTCGCAACACTGTAGCAGGTAGTGCTGGTCCTTAGCTGCTTTCCTGCTTTGCTCGGCTGCGGTTACCTGGCTGGGGTTGTCCTCCCATTGTGCAAGACATTCCACCTAGTTGCTTTCTGGCAGCTTCCAGGATGATAGCAGGGCCTCAAAGTGAAATCTGATAGTCATTCTTTCATGCACACACTGGGGATACAGTGCAGTGAGATAGCAGGGCCCTGTCCTCAAGTAGAGTGTTTTTTGTTTGTTTGTTTGTTTTTTTAAAAGATGACGGGTAAGGGGATCTTAACCCTTGACTTGGTGTTGTCAGCACCAGCTCTCCCCAAGTGAGCCAGGGGCCGGCCCTAAGTAGGGTGTATATCTAATTGAGGAGGGGGAGGACAGATGCAAAAGAAGCCACCAGACAAATGCACTATCAAGCCTTAGGTAGGGATGGGGGCCAGGAAGAGAGCTAGCAGCAGACAGGACTTGCCCAGAGAAGGCAGCTCAGGAGAGTAAAGAGGAAGTAAGAGTCCCCTGGGAGGGGCCTCCAAGGGAAGGAAGCCAGGCTGGCCTGGGCAGGGGGAGGAGGAGAAGGAGGGAAGTAAAACCCACTGCGGGTGGCTGGGGCCTCCTTGGAGAGCCCACAGGTGAGCAGCCCAGCTGGCCTCTTGGGAGCCTGGAGGGGCTTGGTCCCCTTCAAGTTGGGCCACTTCCTGGGACAACGGTCCCCCGCTCCTCCATTTCCCCATGAGTTAAATGCTCCAGGATGTTGTGAGACCTGAGGGAAGGTCTGCAGAGCTCGCAGCATCGATCTCCGCCTCCGGAGACTTGTAGCTCTCACAGAGAGGGACTTGCAGGCTGGGCCGTGGGGGCTGGGGACCCTGCCATGGAGGACTTTGGGGTAGCCCAGAGAGTGTGAGGCTCATTCATGCCTCTTCTCTCGCTTGATGGATAGTTTATAAATTCTTTTCTATTGGAGGACAGATGGGAACCAAACTCAGCTTTTCACTTTTCGGGTATTAGCTGATTTGATCGCTATTGGTTTTTTCATTCATTTTTTTCGCCCTTTCTTTTGTAGTAGTTTTAAAAACATCAAACTGCCCAATTCTAGTGACTGTCCCATTTCCTCCCATCCTGTGATAGGCAGTCCCTTCCCCAGAGGTGGCCAGTGTCACCACTTCCCTGTGCTTCCTTCTAGTGACAGTCAAGGCCTGGAGAGGTGGACATGTTTTTATGACGCTCCCCTTCCCTCCCCCCTCCCTCCCTTCCCTTTCTCCTTTCTTTTTCCACCCTCCATGGTAATATCTTACCCACTCTAACGTATCTAGTTTTGTCTCTAACAACATGTCTTGAGGGTCATTCCCTGTCCTTTTATGCAGTGCTACCTCCTTTTAAAATTGGTGACAACAAACATTTCCCACAGTTCAAAGCAGAGCCGTAGAGTGAAAAGGGGGTGTGGTCTCCTTCCAGCCTGTCTGCTCCATTCTACCCTTACTTCTACATTTCTTCCTTTTGAATCTTTCCTCTCTCTGTTGATGCAAATACAAAGTACAACGGTTCTTCAAAAAGTTCATTGAAAGATTCACATTATTTTTTACACTATTTTATTTTGGCAGGGGCAGCTGGCTGGTACAGGGATTGAACCCTTGACCTTGGTGTTATAAGCACCATGTTCTAACCAACTGAGCTAACAAGCCAGCCCTATATTATCTTTTAATTCCATTTTTCTTTAATTCCACTTTTACATAAACTCTTCGAAGTACCTTCATACAAGCACTATGAAAATATATTCTTACTCTTCCCTTTCCTTCACAGAAGGGAGCCCATTATATATACCTTCCCTGCCTTTTCAGGGTAGATCTTTTCATCTTAGTTTGTAGGGCCCATTCCTGTGTCTGTAGGTTGGCCCAGTGTTCCTAGGTCTGGATGGATTATCAGCTGTCCGTCAGTCCTCCAGCCTATGGGCCCTGAGGCAGCTTCCTGGGCTTTGCACTGAGTAGGAGGTCTGCACTTGTGTCTTGCTGCCTGGTCCTTGTGAGCAGCCATATCCTCCATGGTGTAGATGCTCCAATTGATCTGCCCAGCACCCAGCTGTGCTACCCTTCCTTGCCCCAGGCACAAATGTGTCTGTGGCTGGATGTTTCTGTTGCTTTCTCTCGAGGCCACAGGGTGTGCTAGGCTCAGAGTGGTGGCAGGGAGAACAGGCCTGCCCGTTCCAGGCATCCTGCCTGTGCTGCCCTCTCTCATCTCTGGCTCTTTCCTACAGCAACTGACCAACCACATCCGGGAGTTGCTGCCGACCCTGCGCAGCAAGCTACAAAGCCAGCTGCTGTCCTTGGAGAAGGAGGTGGAGGAGTACAAGAACTTCCGGCCTGACGACCCCACACGCAAAACCAAAGCCCTGCTGCAGTACGTGCCCCGCCCCTCCCAGCCTGGCCACCTCCTGCCTTCCGCCAGCCACAGCGTCTGGAGGGCTAGGCACTTATCGGCACTCATTCATTCACTCAACAAATGTGTGTTGAGAGCCTCCTGTGTGCCAGGCCCTGTCCTAAGCACGGGGGTCACTGCAGTGAGCGGGGCAGGTGCCCATCCCTGTCCCTGGGGTGCTCAGAAAGGGGGGAGGAGAAGGAATGGGACAGGAAATAAGGAAATGTATAGTGTGTTAAATGGCAAAATGTTAAAGTGAGGAAGGGGCTAGATTGTGGAAGAGTGGGAGTGTCTGGAAAGGCCTCCCTGAGAAGGTGAGAGGCAAAGGCCTGAAGGGGGTGAGGGAGGGAGCCATGCAGACTTCTGGGGATGAGGCCTGGCTGGTGCAAAGGCCCTGGGGCAGGAACATGCCAGTGTGCTGAGCGAGTGAGAAGGAGAGAGGGAGGAAATGAGGGCAGGGAGGTGACAGGGCAGAAACTTTGGGGCCTTGTGGGCCACAGGGAGGACTTGGGCTTTTGTTTTGAGTGAGGTGGGAGCCATGGAAAGTTCTGAGCAGAGGAGGGAGGTGACTGACTTAGGTGTATCCAGGCTCTTTTGGCTGTTGTGGGTAAACAGAGAGGGGAGAGGGGAGAAGCCAGATCCTGCATCTGATCCTTCTGCTGCTAAGCCTCTTGGAATCCTCATCGTGACCCTGACTTGGTGCAGCTGCCCAGCTGTGACGTGGGGGAGTGGGTGTGCCCCACAATTTCAAGTTCTCACTCAGGTCCCCTCCTACCCCTGCCTTCCTGGTCTGTGGCCTGCAAGGGTCCCTGGGGGGCTGGGATGGCTTTGCCTGAGCAGGGTGCCAGAGACTCCCTGGCAGCTCACATGGCAGATGGGGCTATGCATGAGACTCCTCCCATGGGCACACAAGAGGGACACTGCCCCTGATGGCTGTCCCACCCTCTGCCATGTATCAGTGCTTGCTAGTAGGCTTGTGGGTGAGAATACCTTTATGCTCAGACAATCTTGGCTTCATCCCGGAAAGCGTTCTGCAGAGCGCATGCCAGCCCTTGCAGACTTCAAGAGGAGACATGGTCTAATGGCTAGAAAGAAGTGTGTGCTCTGGAGGCCACGGCCTAGGGGTGAATGGGGGGCTGGCCAATTAGGTCACTTGCTTAGATCTGCTAGGCGACCACAGGCAGGTGATCAAGCCTCTCTGGACCTTGCTTTCTGCACCCCTAACATGAGGAGGGCAGCAGCTCTCATCTCTTGTCGCCATTGGGAAAACCTGGGAGAAAAACGCTGCTCAGTAGCTCACTTGGGAGACCGTGGTGCTGGTAACACCAAGGTTATAGGTTCGGATCCTGTACTAGCCAACTACAAAAAAAAAAAAAAAAATGCTGCTTGTGAAGCCCTGGCAGGACCAGGCCAGGAGACGCCCTCCATGAACGGTCCCCATCCCCTGGGGCTTAGCAGGTTAAGTGTCATTGGTAACCAGTGCCACGCAGGGCCCTGCCCAGGTAGTTGTGACATCATGGTGGAGATACGCTGCTGTCCTCTGCAGCCCCCAGTGAGGGCTGGGCCTTCCTTCTTTGGCATCTGGGGATCTGAGATTGTCATACAGACTGCAGGCCACACATACAAGCTGAGGCCCCTGCTCCTTCCTTCCCCGTGAGTGGTCCTGTCTTTATTAGCTTCTTGCCTCTCCTCCGCCTTGGCCTTTAATATAAAAATGATTCCCTTCATGTGGTCCAAAGGGGTGGACTGTGAAAGCTTCCCCATTCTTCTTCTGCACACCAGTTCCTGTCTTCAGACGTGAGCCGTGTTTCCAGGTTCCTGCCTGACGAAAGAGTAGGAAGACTGGCCTCAGCTTCTCCCCAGGCTTGCTCTTTCACTTTTCTTTTTTTTTTTTTTCGTGTCCGGCAACGGATCGCAACCCTCAGTGTCGCGCCCGTACCGGACCGGGACCGGCACGGGATCGCAACCCTCGGTGTTGCTCCCACCCCTCGCTCAGCCAGTGAGCGGGAACCGGTCTGTATGTGGGATCCGAACCCTCGGCGGGAGCGCCACCGCGCTCCCAAGCGGCGCACTGTAGCAGTGCGCCACCGGGCCGGCCCCGCTCTTTCACTTTTCTTTTTTTTTTTTCGTGTCCGGCAACGGATCGCAACCCTCAGTGTCGCGCCCGTACCGGACCGGGACCGGCACGGGATCGCAACCCTCGGTGTTGCTCCCACCCCTCGCTCAGCCAGTGAGCGGGAACCGGTCTGTATGTGGGATCCGAACCCTCGGCGGGAGCGCCACCGCGCTCCCAAGCGGCGCACTGTAGCAGTGCGCCACCGGGCCGGCCCGCTCTTTCACTTTTCTCTTCTTGTTAAAGCATCATCTCCAGCCTTCCATTTCCCTTGGGGGGCTGCCTGGAGGATTCCACAGGTTATTCATGTGTCCCAATGCCTACAGGGGGACATCCGCCCACAGGGGACATCCAAGTCTTTTTTGCTTCAACAGATACTTGCCCGTTCCTCACTGAGTACACAGGGGAGGACTCCTACAGGGCAGACCCCAGAAAAGGGATCTCTTCTGGGTCAGGTGCACACACATTTAAATTTGAATGGGGGGCTGGCCGGTTAGGTCACTTGCTTAGAATGACCAAGCAAGGATTTGGATCCTTATACTGGCTGGCTGCCAAAAAGAAAATTGAATGGGTATCACTAACACGGTCTCCAGAGCAGTATAATCAGTGCCCCTGCCAGCCTGGATTGGCTTCTGGATCTTCCTTGGGTCATGCACTGGCTCATACAGGATGCCACAGATAGAAAAACCTGCCATTTCTACTCTCATCGTTATATCATCATCATCATCATCACCATCTTGATAGATGTGTGTCTCTGTTTTCTGCACCCCCACTCAGCTTGGTCATCGCTCCGTGTGGGGTTAAATTGTACATAGCCTTCTTTACCTATAAATGCCATCCTGTAAATAGAATGTAGGTCATTGAAAAGCCCCTGGCAGAATCTTTCCCCAAGCATGTGCCTAGGGGCACTTTTGGGACCAGCTCCCCTCCCTCAGCTTTTGTGCTTTGCACCTTGAGTCTCTCTGCCTCTAGGACTAGAAACAGGGACCCATGTTCCCTAGCTGTGAGATTGTGGATGTAAACTTGTGACTGCCAATCTCTGATGACCAATGGTCATTACCAGTCATTCACAGATTTCTTTTTTATCTTTTTCCTTTTGGAGGCTAGCTGGTGCGGGGATTCAAGCCCTTGACCTCAGTGTTACCAGCACTGCCCTCTAACCAAGTGAGCAAACCAGCCAGCCCTGGTAGATTTCTTACCTGTCCCATACATTGCTGCATTAGTTTGCTAGGGCTGCCGTATCAAAAGTACCCCAAAGTGGGCAGCCTAACCAACAGAAAGTTACCCTCTCATAGTTCTGGACACTGAAAGTCCAAGATGAAGGTGTTGGCAGGGTTGGTTCCTTCTGAGGGCTTCTGGTGGTTTGCTGGCAATCTTCGGTGTTCCCGTTCTCTCTCTTCATCTTCACATGGCATACTGCCTAGGTATGTGTCCAAATTTCCCCTTTTTATAGAGACACCAGTCATACTGGCTTAAGGGCCCACCCTACTCCAAGATGACCTCATCTTGATTAATTATATCTGCAAATAAGGTCACATTTCGAGATTCTGGAGGCTATGATTTCAACCCCAGTTTTGGGGGACACCATTCAGCCCATAACAGTGGTCTAGGATGCTCTGTGTGTGCAGCTTGGGCTGGGCCCCAAAATCGACCCCAGGGCCCCAGGAGGCTGGCCCTGCTGTGTGCTTCGTCAGTCACCTCCTCCTCTTTGCGGCTGGCGGCAGGTGGCCAGAGTCTCTATCCTCACCCAAACCACTCCCCTGTCCATTGTTGTTACTTCAGGGCTGTTCCTTTCAGGGTCTTGGCCATGGGTTGGCCCACGATTTAAGGCCCCCATTCCAGGTGCGGCATTAACACAGGCCTTTGTGTGTCTCCTGGAAAGAAATCAAATGTCCACACCCTCCACTTCATGTGGGCAAAGAGCTTTTTGGAATCTGGGCAGCTTGTGCGTGCCCCACCCCCAGGGCGTGGAAGAGAACCCCTTCATCAGCTGCCAGGCCTTGGTGGCCCCAGCAGCTCTCTTCCTTTAGTTGTACCTGCCCAGAAGATGCTAGAGAACTGCAGGCTGGAAGCTACAGGCTCAGCTGGGAGCTGGTCCCCATTGGAGCAGCTGCTTTTTTGGGAAAAGTGCACAGAATACTAGAGTAGATCAAGAATTTGGGGGGGTGGGACTGATTAAGGCAGACAGTGCAGGTACTGGGGGGAGCAGTTTGGAATGCTAAGGAAAACCAAAAGGCTAATAATATATATCATCTTAGTTCCTCACTGTTCATATGGCTACAGAGCTAGTAGACAATGCTGAGGGGGACCTTTTAAGGGCGGGTTGGGTTCTGAGGGGCCGCATATGGTATTATCACATTTTGTCCATTATGTGAGCACTTTAAAGAAAATCAATATGTTAACATTTCCGAAATGAGGAGTCTTAGATGAATTACCATTAATTGGCAGCATTTTTCCATTCTGTGGGCACACCAAATAACAGTGCGTTCTTAGAGTTGATGAAATCTAGAAATCTAGGAATCTAGAAATGCCTTCAGTGCTCACAACAACCCTGTAGGGTCGATACTGTTACCATCCACCCACTTTCCAGATGAGGAAACTGAGGCTCAGAGGGGAAAAGCTGTCTGTCTAAGTCCTCACAGCATATCAGTGCTGGAGTCCCCCTGCAAATAGGCTGGGAGGTGAAAGGAACCTGCAGAAACCACCTGAATTGTGGTTTCCTGCCAAATCAAGTTGAGTCTCAGGGCAGAAACTGCTGAGCTGTGACCCCCAAGCTTCACTCTGCAAAGTGGAAGTAATAACTGACCCCCCTCAGATTCAATGAGTGAATGATTACAGCAGGCTCAGCATGGGCCTGGCTCATAGGAAGTATTTGCCATTGGCAGCTCTCGTACTTTGTTTATTTGTTTTAACATCTGCATGCATTTTGCTACTAAAAAAATGAAAAAAGTAAAGCAAACCATGTCTTGACTTGGAACATAATTCCAGAGCTGTCTCAAAAACTCCGCTGTGATGTTGTTTCTTCTTTCTTGTAGGATGGTCCAGCAGTTTGGGGTGGACTTTGAGAAGAGGATTGAGGGGTCGGGAGACCAAGTGGACACTCTGGAGCTCTCCGGAGGCGCCCGAATCAATCGCATCTTCCATGAGCGGTTTCCTTTTGAACTGGTGAAGGTAACACTCTCAGGGCTGGGCACCCCCTGTCTCAGGTCAGGCACCCTCCTGCTTGCCCTTGAGCCCAGCCTTCTCCCAGGTCACGAGGCTTTGAATTCCTACCTCCCAGCCTGAGCCTGCTGTGGGCAGAGCAGGGCCTGGAGGAGGTGTCCCCATGGGCTTCCTTCCCAGAGCGGGCAGCTTAGAGGTTTTGAGCAGAAGGGTATGAAAGTTTCATTTTTTGCCTCGGACAAAAACCAATACATATTTTAGTACCAACAAGGTCAAAGGTTTGAATCCCCATACCAGGCAGCCACAAAAACAAACAAAAAACCCAATACGTGTTAGTTGCAAAACACACAGAAAATATAGGTAAACTCACATGGGAAAATGTCCCCATCATGTTGCTGAAGAAAGGAAAAAGCATGTTACAGAGCCAGCACGTGCCACACAGCATATAGATGACATATATAACATCCTTACCTATGAAATTGTTCATGTATGTTTTTGTGTGGACAGATCAACAAGGATGTTCCCGAAAATAATCAGCTCTGGGTACTGGGATTTGGGACTTTTTTTTTTTTTTTTTTTTTAAAGATGACCGGTAAGGGGATCTTAACCCTTGACTTGGTGTTCTCAGCACCACGCTCACCCAGTGAGCAACCGGCCATCCCTATATGGGATCCGAATCCGTGGCCTTGGTGTTATCAGCACCGCACTCTCCCGAGTGAGCCACAGGCCGGCCCCTTATTTTTTTTTTCCTTTTGGGAGAGTGGTTTGCTCAAAGTTTTACACTTTTTGCAGTGAGCACAGAGCATTTTTATTTAAAAAAAAATTTTTTTTTTTCAATAAAAGAGCATACACTAAAGGGAGAGAGACACTCATAATCCTGATACCCACAGACAAGGCGTGTTAGCGCCGGTGTGTGTGCACGCTTTCAGAGTTATTTCTGTGTGAGTGGACAAGCCTGCCAGCATCCACAATCACAGCATGTGTCTTCGTCCATACTTGTGAATTTATATATATTTTCTAATCAGAAAACAAATTATGAGGGCCGGCCTGTGGCTTACTTGGGAGAGTGTGGTGCTGATATCACCAAGATTACAGGTTCAGATCCCTATATAGGGATGGCCGGTTTGCTCACTTGGGAGAGCGTGGTGCTGACAACACCAAGTCAAGGGTTAAGATCCCCTTACCGGTCATCTTTTTTTTTTCCTTTTGTCTTTTTTTCATGTCCGGCAATGGACCACAACCCTCAGTGTCGCGCCCGTACCGGACCGGGACCGGCAACGGGATCGCAACCCTCGGTGCTGCGTCCGCCCCTCGCTCAGCCAGTGAGCGGGAACCGGTCTGTATGTGGGATCCGAACCCTCGTCGGGAGTGCCGCCGCACTCCCAAGCGGCGCACTGTAGCAGTGCACCACCGGGCCGGCCCCGGTCATCTTTTAAAATAAATAAACAAACAAACAAATTATGTGTTTTGTACCCACTTTTTTTTTTACATGGTGACCGTCTTTCCAAACTAATCATGTGCAGGTAGTGGGTTGTTAATGGCAAAGCAATATTCTATTTTATAGATGTCCCAATGTGCATTTAAGCAGTCTCCCACTGCTGGACATTTAGATTGTGTTCATATTTTTCAGTAGTTACGAATAATTCTGTAGTTAAATCTTCATAAATTCCTCAAGATACATATCTAGTGCATTAGAACTACTGTCTGACAGTGTATATATGTTTTTGAAGGTTCTTGATTTGTAGTCCATGAGAATAAGAAAGTTTTAAAAATTTGTTTTAAAGCCAGTCAAATTTAGCTGAGGGGCTCGTATACCATCTTTAGTGACACTAACGTTAATAAGTTCTAATAACCTACTACCTACCATCAGACCAGCCTCCATAAGAAAGTTTATATGAATTCATTTTCCTACCAACATAGCTAGAGTGTTGGTTTCACAGCATCCTTTGATGAAATTGGGTTTTAATTTTTTTTAAAACTTTGACCAATTAAATATTCTGCCTTGTGACTACAGCCACACATAGGAGATAACATTTCCCAGATACACACCTGTTATGGGGGTGCCCCAGGTACCTCTTTGCATGGGTTTGGTCTATTTCTTCTCAGATGGAATTTGACGAGAAGGACCTAAGACGAGAGATTAGCTACGCCATTAAGAACATCCATGGAGTCAGGCAAGTTCCACAGGGACAGGCACCATGTCCCCTTTCTCTTGGCAGTGCCCGTCTCCAATCAGGCCCCCCAGACCTCTGGGTGCCCCAATTATGAGGCCTTGAGAGGGCTCTTGGGTGGTTTTCAGTAGCTGTAAGCCTCTCTGCGGATCTCCAAGGGCACTTGAGGGCGGATGTGTTTCAGTCTTGGGTGGCTCTGTCACAGGCCACAGGGATGTCATGGCTCCTGGTTAAACATGACTGGGTTCCTGCCCCGTTGGTTGGTATGAGCTTTAATCACTATGGTTAACTAAGAAAGCCCACTGCAGATTTGCCTGGGGTGGGGCAGGGGGGGCAGTTACGAGTCAGGATTATAGGAACCCAGCATTTGTCCCCAGCACAGGTCCCCCATGAGCTTCCTGGGTCTCCTCCTTATTCCAACCAGGGGGTCGCTCCAGTTGTCCAGCCTTGCATTGCCATGGGGTCCTCAGGTCACCCTGGGGGTTTTCCAGCAGCAGACTCAGGCATCTGACCCCCAGACTTGATGTGTCTTTGCTCCCTCTTGGGGACCCGGCCAGTACCTGTGAAATTGCTGACCGTGCTTTGTTTTTCTCTGACTTATCTCCCCTGCCCCCTGGGTCTGGACGCTTTTAGGACCGGGCTCTTCACCCCGGACTTGGCATTCGAAGCCATTGTGAAAAAACAGGTCGTCAAGCTGAAAGAGCCCTGTCTGAAATGTGTCGACCTGGTTATCCAGGAGCTAATCAATACAGTTAGGCAGTGTACCAGTAAGGTATTGAACCCTCGGCAGGGTGACTCCTGGCCTTGTGGACACGGGGTTCGGGGGTTTGGTATCAGGCTCCCAGTGCTGCATCGGCCCCCACTGGTGCCTTTTCCCCCACATTGCCTCAGTGTCCATGCATGTGGCCTCTACCCAGAGGCTGAGGCAGGAGCATGTCAGCCTGGGCCCATCGGGGAGGTGCTTGGCCTCTAGAACTGGCCAGACTGGTGGACAGGTCTCCCTAGGACCCTGATACCAAGCCTAGCATGTGTCTGATGGGATTGGGGGTTTCACTGGGCTGTTGCTTTGCTGCCTTCTGGGAAGCAGAGAGGGACCCCGTGTCAGCTGCTGGAGGCTGAACTCCCTGAACCTCCCTGGCCGTCACCCCTATCTTGACAGATGTCCAGCATCCTCAGGCTGCGCCAGAGCCAGCCACTTCTCTGTCCCTGTTGTGCTGGGAAAGGCCTGAACACCCACAGCATAATAAGCACTTGGGTGCCTAGTTTGATAAAGCTGGCTGGGCTCCTAACTGCCCCCGCCAGCTCCCTTACACCCATGCCATCCCCCCTGGGCAGCCGTCCTCAGATCCACTCCGTCACCAGTGCCTCTGTGCCACTGTTCACAGGTGACTACCTCCACTGGGCAGGACGTGTGGGCTCCTCCCACGGACCTGTTTCCCAGGGCAGCACGCTTTGGCCGAGCCGCTGAAGTGCTTCCCGGTGGGCAGTCTGTGCTTGCACGACCAGTGTCCCCAGCGCTCTGGGTTGGCAGGGAATTTCTGCTTGAGCCCTCTGTTCTCAGTCTGGAAAAGCCCACATTTGCTTCTTAAGCTTCTTCGATTGGAAAAGGGAGGGAAAAAAAACCCAGATTGGTTGGAGATTGTCATTCCAGAGCCTGTCACAGATAGGAAAATTCAAGGCTTCTGCACACCTTGGCTGTCCATATGATGACAACAACCTGTAGAAGTCCTGTCATTAAACCCCAGACCCAGCCACCCCTCACCCCCAGCTCAGGCCTCTTTGATCTGAAGCAGCTTTCGGGGCAAATGCGGGCACAGGCTCCTCATGCATGAACTAACAAGCTGACTCTCGTTTCTTCTCTCTCTCTGTCTCCCGTCCCATGTGTGTGGCCTGCACTGTCCCTGGGTGTCTTTCTACCTCGTCCCGCCCTCCACATGACCCAGGACGGGGCTCTTCACCCCCGACATGGCCTTTGAAGCCATTGTGAAAAAACAGATTGTAAAACTCAAAGAGCCGAGTTTGAAGTGTGTTGATCTCGTGGTCTCAGAACTGGCCACGGTCATTAAAAAGTGTGCTGAGAAGGTAACAGGTTTCGTTATTACCATCCATGCATTTGTTCCTCCTGTCTTCTCCCTTCCATTTGTGAGTCTCAACCCAGGCATCTGGAAAATTCTGCCTCAGCAGGAACCCCTTTCTGCGGACCAGTTGTTGCTTAGCAAAGTTGAGACTTTGCATTGGCAGATGAAACGGGGAATTGTATTGTGCAGGGGTCCCATCCTTGTGTCTTTGGCTACTGGCAGGGACAGGAAGCCCTTGACATGACCAGATAAATCACATTTACTAAACAATGCCTGTTTCTGGGACCCTCAAAGAAATGGGTTTCCCAGCTGTCACCAAAGAAGCAAAACACATTGTCATTGTGTTCTTACCTTAGGGGGGCACTTGAGGGGGTTTCACCAGCTATTTTGACCATCCACTCCATTGTCCCTAACTTGTGGGCCTCACGCACACCACGGAAGATGTGACTCCCCTGTGAGCACAGTCTGGTTAGGTTACTGCTGTGGAGGAAGGCCAGGGGGTTGGGGGGAGAAGAGTGGGTGCCAATGATGCAACAATCAGGACTGGTTTTCCGCAAGGGGGTCCCTCTGAGGTCGATAGCCCAGATGCCACCCCCTCCATTCTAGAACAGGGGACATGAGCTCACCAGCTTGGCAGTGGCCCTCACTATTCCCGCTGTCACCCGGTGCTGGGTGGGAGGGGGTTCCCAGGACTTGCAGGCGGCAAACGCATGCCACCTGCTTTCTCTGCCACCTTCCCCCTCCCAGCTGCTGGCCCAAAAAGCATCTCTGCTCTTGCATGGGCACCCTATTGCTACCTCCAGTCCACCGTTCCCCCACTGTCCTGCTCTTGTCTCCCAGCTGGAGCAGCTATGACACAGGTGCAGGGTGAGGACTCGGTGGGAACACCCCTTGTGTGCCCCCTATCCCCCTACATTTTCTACTGTGTGGTTCACGTTGCTTCCTGTGCCACGAGTACTCAGCCAACGCAGACACTCTGCTTGCCCCCCAGCTCAGTTCCTACCCCCGGTTGCGAGAGGAGACAGAGCGGATCGTCACCACTTACATCCGGGAACGGGAGGGGAGAACCAAGGACCAGGTATTGGCTTTTGCTCTTATTTCCAGGTGTAATTCACATGCAGTAAATGTTGAGTGTACAGTTCTGTGGGTTTTGTCAAATGCATATAGCAACTTAAGTAACTCCCACCTTGATTGAGATACAGCACGGTTCTATCACCCCCAAATTCTTGTCCTTGTGCCCCTTTGTAGCTACTTCCCAAACCCCCCAGCCCTGGTACCCATTGGTCGCTCTCCGTCCCTCCAGTTTTTGAATAGACGCCTACAGTTAGTAGCCTTTTGATGCTTGACATCCTTCTCTTGGCGTGTTGCCTTTGTGGTTCATCCATGTGGTCTGTTGTGCATGTCAGTAGCTTGTTGCTTCCTGTTGCTAGATAGCGTTTCGGGGTATGGATGGGCCACAGCTCACTTATCCATTTGCCCACTGGGGGACATCTGGACGTTTGCTTTTTATGTTTTAGCCCTTTCTCGCTAAGATGTCCAAGCACACGCAAAGGTAGAGGGGGACATGCTCCTACCAGCTGCCTCTGCAGCATGAGTCTCATCTGTCACCTGCCAAGCCCTGGGCCGTCATCACATCTTCTCACGGCCCACGACTTGCTTCAAGTCACTTTCCCTCAAGTCACTTTCCCTCAGTTGTCTTCTGTGGCCTTTTAGCAACTGTTTGTTATTCTCATTTTATTTATTTTGGTGGCTGGCTGTGCGGGAACCCGAACCCTTGACCTTGGTGTTACAACACCGTGCTCTAAGCCAACTGAGCTAACTGGCCAGCTCTTTGCACCTGTTTGTTCAAAGCAGAACCAAATTGATGAGGCTACATGTTGTATTTACTGGTTATTTCACTTTGTCGGGAACGGTTCTGTGCCCTCGCTATTGATGGGGAAGAATCCAGCTCATTTGTCCTTCAGAGTGTCCCCAAGTTTCTCTCGCTCTCTTGGGGAGATAGTCCACTTTGTCCTTGTTGTCTTGTAGCTTCTGTTGCCTGGAAGTTGTACCAAAAGCCTGAGAAGTTCCAATTCATTTCGTTGAGGTGGTTGCCAAGAATGCTGCTGTGTCTCCCAAAGCCACCACAGCCCCTAGTGCCCCCCTGTTGACACTGCCGGGCTTGATCCAAGAGATCAGAGATGAGACTCAGGCCTCAAAAAACCAGTGACAGTGGCTCCCACGGATGGGGTACCCTGGCATTTTCCACTGGCCCCACCAAGTCCAAGTGCTTTGCCCTGTTTTATGCTCGAGGGCTTGGGGGCACAGGATGGGAAGTGATTGGCCAGGGCCAGTGGGAGCCCAGTGGGGAACCCAGAGCCCCTCCTCCCCAGCAGCCTGGCTTGTTCTTAGCAGGAACCAAGCCAATGAGCTGTCTGGCCCATTGTTCCCATAGACCAGCCTCATCCTGGGTAAAATAGGACCAGTAGCAGGGAGGGAGAGTTTCAGCAGTACAGTGGGCTTGCAGGCACCTGTCCCTTATTTGAGACTGTATTCTTTTTTTTTTTTTTTTTTTTTAAAAGATGACCGGTAAGGGGATCTTAACCCTTGACTTGGTGTTGTCAGCCCTGCACTCTCCCGAGTGAGCCACGGGCCGGCCCTGAGACTGTATTCTTTTTTTTTTTTTTTAAAAGATGACCGGTAAGGGGATCTTAACCCTTGACTTGGTGTTGTCAGCCCTGCACTCTCCCGAGTGAGCCACGGGCCGGCCCTGAGACTGTATTCTTTTTTTTTTTTTTTAAAAGATGACCGGTAAGGGGATCTTAACCCTTGACTTGGTGTTGTCAGCCCTGCACTCTCCCGAGTGAGCCACGGGCCGGCCCTGAGACTGTATTCTTTTTTTTTTTTTTTAAAAGATGACCGGTAAGGGGATCTTAACCCTTGACTTGGTGTTGTCAGCCCTGCACTCTCCCGAGTGAGCCACGGGCCGGCCCTGAGACTGTATTCTTTTTTTTTTTTTTTAAAAGATGACCGGTAAGGGGATCTTAACCCTTGACTTGGTGTTGTCAGCCCTGCACTCTCCCGAGTGAGCCACGGGCCGGCCCTGAGACTGTATTCTTTTTTTTTTTTTTTAAAAGATGACCGGTAAGGGGATCTTAACCCTTGACTTGGTGTTGTCAGCCCTGCACTCTCCCGAGTGAGCCACGGGCCGGCCCTGAGACTGTATTCTTTTTTTTTTTTTTTAAAAGATGACCGGTAAGGGGATCTTAACCCTTGACTTGGTGTTGTCAGCCCTGCACTCTCCCGAGTGAGCCACGGGCCGGCCCTGAGACTGTATTCTTTTTTTTTTTTTTTAAAAGATGACCGGTAAGGGGATCTTAACCCTTGACTTGGTGTTGTCACCGCCACGGTTCCCCAGTGAGCGAACCGGCCATCCCTATGTGGGATCCGAACCCGGGGCCTTGGTGTTATCAGCACTGCACTCTCCCGAGTGAGCCACGGGCCGGCCCTGAGACTGTATTCTTACTGGCTTGTGTGTGTACGTATGTGTGCACATGTGCATGGGTGCCCGTTTGTGTGTGTGTTTTATTTTAACATTCTCACTGGGCCAAGTTGGTTTGCAGTTTTAATGCGCATTTATAACATGCAAGGCGCCAAAGACTTTATGTACTCAGTTGGTTAGAGCAAGTGCTGATAACATGAAGGTCTGGGGTTCAATCTCTGTACCAACCAGCCAGCAAAAATAAAGATTTTATGTACTATAAATGATGAACCCTATGCAGTTGGGCCTCCTGTCACCCCATTCCACAGCTTGTCAACATGAGGCCCAGGGTCACATGGCTTGTTGGTGGTCTAGCTGAGACTCCAGCCCGGGTGGTCAGCTGTAGAGGCCATTCCTGTGGCTGCCACGCTGGGCTGCCTGGCTCTATTCTGTTGGGCCTTGACATCTGGAAGCACTCATGCCCCATACCCCCTGCCCCCTGCTGATCTACCCCAGGGAGTGCGGAGTGCATGTGCGATCCCTGCTGGCTGGACCCTGCCTGGGAAGTCGCCTGGTTCCCGGGCCCCCCCTGCTGGCGGGTGCAGGAAGTGCTCCAGCTGCTGTCCCTTCTTGCCACACTCTAGTGTATACTCACAGCGCCCCCCACTTTCCCCCAGATTCTTCTTCTGATCGACATTGAGCAGTCCTACATCAACACCAACCACGAAGACTTCATTGGATTTGCCAAGTATGTACTTTTCGGCACAGTGGCTGGTGGGTGCCACTTCCTGCCCTCAGAGCCAGTCCTTGAGGGCAGCAATGGAGCTGGGATCCGCCTGAGGGTGAAGGCAGAGCCGTCTGAGAATATCTGCAAGCTTTTCTGGGCTAATACTGGCCCCCATCCCATTGTCCCCAACCAACATTGCCTTCTGTGGGGCATCGCAGTGGTTAGTTTAAAGGAAAAAGTCCTGTGGTCAGACACGTGGGGAAAGGGTGAGGCCAGCCAGCCCTGTGCTTCCTCTCTTGCAGGACTTCTCAGTGCTTTTATAGACCTATATGTAGCTTTTCTTAAACTTGGCCCTTTGGTGGAATGCATCTCATGGGCTCAGGGTTCTAGAGGCTGCTCTTAGGGAAGTGCTGCTTAAGATCTCTCTGGCTTCCAGCCATACATTATAGGCTTAAAACCAGAACCTTCTATAGACCTATATGTAGCTTTTCTTAAACTTGGCCCTTTGGTGGAATGCATCTCATGGGCTCTGGGTTCTAGAGGCTGCTCTTAGGGAAGTGCTGCTTAAGATCTCTCTGGCTTCCAGCCATACATTATAGGCTTAAAACCAGAACCTTTCATGGCACCCAGGTGAGGGGCCAGAGTGGGGACCTCTGATTATGGTAGGGTGTAGACATGAAGGTGGATTCGGGTGTTACTCACTGATTCCATCAGCCCCTGGGCCCCCTCAGTGAGCTTGGGTGTCCTTCAGATTGTTCTGGTAGCTCACAGAGGTCTTCTTGCCTGAGGCTAATAGAATCACTGCCCAGTGGTAGCCAGCTTCCTTGTATTCATTTAGCAGATACTGCTGGTGTGCCAGGCACTGGGATAGAGCAATGAGCAAGCCCAGACCCAGGTCCCCACCCTCAACAGGCCCCACATGAGAGACAGACGTAGCATGCTCAGTGCCAGGAAGGGGCCATGCAGGGCCCTTGGGAGTCCAGAGGGTGGCCTTCTGTCCTGGCCTTGGAGGTCCAGGGAGGCCTCTTTGAAGAGGGCCTGCTAGAGCCATGTCTTGGGTAGAACATTTATCAATGCTCTCAACAAAGTTGACTGAGCATCTATTCTTGGTTGGCCACATGGTAGGTGAGCAGAAGGAAGGAATGAGGAATGAATGAGTGAGCAGTTGGGGGTGTGATCAGAAGCTCCTCTCTGAGCCCAGATGAGCCAAGGGCCCTGGCTGGGCTGTACCCACTGGGGTGGGCTGGGGAGCCGCTCCTGCCCCTGTTCTCCCAGCCATGTATGGGCTGAAAAGGCCGCCACCCTCTTTGGTTTGCTGCTGTTCTCACCGTGACGTCTCTGCTCTCACACTTCATCCACAGTTCCTTCTCACAATCTCTCCTGTTTTTCCTTTGACCACTCTTTCCTCTGGATTCCTGGGCCTTCCCACTTTCCCCAGCTGTTACTATACTGAGCAGCTGGTGACCGGGTGGGTATTGCCTGCTGTGTGCCTTTTCTCTGGTGTGTGAATGGGGACGCCCTGGCTGGGTGGCTCCAGCCCTGGGTGGGATGTCCCAGGGGCCCACTGAGTAGCTATGGAGCACCTTCTTGGAGCCAGGTCCAGTGTGGGGCCTTGGCACTAGGACAGTGAATGAGCTGGCCACAGCCCCTGTCCTTGCAGAGCCCACAGGCAGGAGAGATGGAGCCAGTTTACAAATTGTCACAAGGAAGATGAGGTTGGCAGAGAGTAGGTGAGGGTTGTGGGAAAGGGGAGTGAGGGATGTGGCCTGGAGAGACCTTCCTGAAGAAGCTGTGACAGCCAGGTGACAGGTGGGGGAACCCAGAGAATTGGGGACAGGGAAGGAAGGCTGAGAGGCAAGAGCATGGGGAGACCAAGGCAAGGTGGAGTGATGGAGGTGGCAGCCAGGCTCTTTAGCCAAGAGGGCTCTGAAGGTCGCAGGAAGGATTTTGGACTTTCCCCCAAGGCAGTGGGAAATCTCTGACTGGGTCCAAGCATGGGAGTGGAGCCACCATGTGGGCTGCCATTTAAGGGAGGCAGGTGAGGGCGGGAGCCAGGAAGCCCTTAGCACGTATCTCCTCTGGGACTTCTTATCACCCAGCTATCACCCAGTCACACCTCCTTCAGATGCTGTTGCTCAAAGTCCTTCCTGTGTGTAGGTGTTCCGGGCTTCTTACGCCCTCTAATCACTAAAGCAGGACCCAGAGAAGAAGCCCTGTAATAAACTCATTGAATGTTAAGAAAACTGTTGGGTAAAATTCCACATCCATTCTTCACTTTCCAGCCTTTACTGCTCTAGGAATAGAAACCTATCTTAACACACCCACAGTCTGCCTTACCCAACAGCCAACGTGAACTTTAAGGCAACACTCCAGAGGCGGTTAGTAAAGGAATGAGACAAAGCTGGTTTGCTTTTTCTTATTGTTCTGAAAGTTCCAGCTAAAGCAATAAGATAAAAGAAAATATGATGGATAAGTCACAGGAGTTATAAACTGTTTACAGGTTCATGATATGATTGTTGGAGTAGAAAATGTTAGAACCAACAGTGGGGTTGAGTAGGTGCCCACGTATTAAATCCAGTGGCCTTCATCTGTGCCAGCACCAACTAGCCAGGAATTAGGATAGATAAAGAAAAGAGATCTGGGATTGTGGACAGATAGGGACCTTGTAGAAACCCTGTTGCATGCAGGAGCCATGCAAGATGAGTGGTGTTTTCGTGGTGAGCAGTTGTCCCGCGGTCTGACCTGGGCTGGAGGACCTTATGGTTAGAGCCACTCCCATGCTGGTGTTGGGGTCAGGGATGGGAAGATAGAGCGAGAAGCCTCAAGTTTTGATGCCCAGCCAGCCTGGTGCTCCTATTACCCAAGAGCCATTGGTGAGCAGTTGTCCCGCGGTCTGACCTGGGCTGGAGGACCTTATGGTTAGAGCCACTCCCCTGCTGGTGTTGGGGTCAGGGATGGGAAGATAGAGCGAGAAGCCTCAAGTTTTGATGCCCAGCCAGCCTGGTGCTCCTATTACCCAAGAGCCACCATGGCTACCTCTAGGTCACCTGGGACTCCAGATTCTCATGCTCCCTCCTGGAAGCTCCGGGATTCCTTGACTTCTGGAAATAACCAGCACTTTCAGGGGTGGCTGAGCTCAGAGGCTAGAAGCCTTGGTTTAACCAGATACTTTTTCTTGTTCCACATGCCCAAGCTGTTGTCCTTGGGCAGCTCTTTGTGTGCAAGGGGCTTCTTTCGCCTCTACCCGTAGCTGGTCAGTTGGCCCCCAAGGGAGAGAACCCCCATGTGGGCCACTGGGGCCGCCTGCTGCTCATCCCTCCCAGGTTCTCGTCCACATGAGCCTTCTCTGTACTTCGGTTTCAGCGCCCAGCAGAGGAGCACGCAGCTGAATAAGAAGAGAGCCATCCCCAATCAGGTAGCCCACCCCTCCATGGCTAACGCTGCACCCTGAGGGTGGGAGGGCCCTAAGGGACCACTGAGGCCCAGCCAGAAAACAGTCTGAGAGCCTAAGCTCTGGCATGGCCTAGGGGGCAAATTCTACTCACCCCAGAGGGCCCTGTCTGACATCCAAGGCAGGGTTAGTACTTGATCCTCAAGACAGGGGCCTGTCTGTGACCAAATTGGGTCTCCCAGCACCAGTTCCATGCCTGGAGAAACCTGGGCCACAAGGGTTTTGTACCTAGACACATTGCCCAGCCAGGGGCCTTGTGAAATATGAATGGGTTATAAATGCCAGTTTTCAGTGCCTCCCCCCCGCTTTTTAAAGAAAGCACATCATCTTTGCAAAATTTCTGCTTATATTTCCCCCTCGTCCATGTGGGATGGGGGCGGGGGCGGGGGCTCTCCTGTTTATCTTGCACGATGATAGAGCCCCTTGGAAAGAAGAACGTAACCACTGCATGATTTTTTTTTTTTTGCGCTTGCCTTAGGTAATACATATGTTGTTGCTTTTTTTGTTTCTGATGATGATAATGAATTAAATATTAACACCATGAATATAATTAATAGCATGTAATTTTTTTTCTTTTGCTGTTTTTCCCCTGCTCTTCTCTTCTCCCATTTTTTGTGCTTTTCCTGCTTTTTCTCCGTCCCCTCATGTTCCTTCCGTCTCTTTTCCTCTGCCTGCTCTTCCCTGATTTACCCACAACCCTAACTTTGCATTTTCAAAGGGGGAGATCCTGGTAAGTACCTGCTTAGTGTGGTAGCAAACGTTAGAGACTCTAGTAGTGATGGAGACCCCACCCACCCTGTAACATTCCCTTCCCTTTCCAAGATAACAAAAAAAAAACCCACTAAAAATCGAGCTAACCTGGACATCCCATGCTTCTTTGTAAGTTGACTGAGACACTAACCTGCCTGCCACCCTTGTCGGAGGCCCACCCTTCACCTGATTCCTGGCAGTTTACCTAGTTTGCTATAGGTCAGGGATGGCAAATATCAGCTTACACAACTGTCCCTGCCTCCTGTCACATCCCTGGTCTCAGAAGATTCTGCTCATGCCTCACTGGAGTTCCTCCTTGTCACTGCTGATCTCCTTCCGTCTCCCATGCAGACATCACTCGTTGATCAGAGCTTGTTTTTTATATGTGGATTTCCCCCTCCTGTGCCCATGGCAGGCATGGCTAATGAATCCCACACTCTTTCCCCATCATGTGCCTGTGGCAGACGTTGCTAATCAGTCCTAGCATTTTTCTCTAATAAGCATGCCACCACTCCCTGTTCTGTGGCAGATGTGACTAACTGATCAAGGTTTTCTTTTTTTCTTCCACATGGTACCCCTTCCTTTGCCCATGGCAGGCATGACTAATTGATCAGAGACCTCTTTCCTGGATGCTGCCAATATCCTCCTGCCTCCATAGCAGATAGGACAATTGATGAGGCAGTTCTGTTCTACTTGCCCACTTCCCTTATCCTTTACCTGTGACAGACATCACCAATTGATTCTAGCACACTTTCCTGCCACATCCAGAATTCTAACTGCAGTGTTCTGTGTAGGACCTGCACAGATTGGTGTGGCCCCCCAATATGAATTGTATTTGCCATCCCTGCTGTAGTGAACATCTCTCCCCCTTGTG
Source organism: Galeopterus variegatus (assembly GCF_000696425.1). Taxonomy (NCBI): domain Eukaryota; kingdom Metazoa; phylum Chordata; class Mammalia; order Dermoptera; family Cynocephalidae; genus Galeopterus; species Galeopterus variegatus. The sequence continues at coordinate 33,700 of NW_007726282.1, read as the reverse complement.
CGGATCCCTCAGCTGGGCCCAGGCTGGGGCATCAAGAGGGTGTGAGGCCTGGCCCAGCCCAGTGGGGAGCACGCACCGCTCACATTTGAGAGCTGAGCCCATGTCGAGCTGCTCACCTTGAGGTAGCTGGCCTCAGCCCCAGGTCTCCACCTTGGGTAGTACCACCCAGGCCTCCAGCCCTAACAGAGGCTCCTTTTCTCTGGCCACTGGGCAGGCCCTGCTGCTGCCCTCTGGCAGAGATCTTCTGGCAACCCTGGATCTTTCCAGTAGCTGAGCCGATCCTGTGCCAGGCCCTCGTTGCGCCCAGGTCTTGGAAGACGCAGACAGGGCTGAAGTGCGAGCCTGGACGGGTGGGGGGCAATGGTGGGAGGAATAAATTGGTCTGGGGCCCATGGTTCCCACTTCCCTCACATGTTGCCCCCAGTCACCTTTGAACTTGAATGCTTTCCTTCCCCAAACAGGCTAAGCCAGGAGCCTGCTACTCTCCATACCCCAATAGGTTTAGTTGTTCTTTTCCTACGAAATTCCACACCCTGGCCACAAAGCCCAGTCCTGCCATGAGTATGGCCATTGGGCCCTGGGACTCCCAGCCCCGCCCGGGGAGGAGGCCAGCCTAGCCCACCCGTAGACCCCTGCTGTTTGGCGTCTTGCTGCTGCTGGGGCCGGCTTCCCTCCTGTCCCTGCGTACCTGCATGCCTGTCACTGTGCATCCTGGACCACGGTAGCCTGCCTGCCTCTCTGTCTCTGCCACCCCCACCCCACGCCACTTCCTTCGAAGCCCAGTCCCCTTAGGCTGTGCCCCCTGGGCACAAATCTGGCTTTTGGATGAGGAAGCAGCCTTCCTTCTCTCTGGACTCAGCATCTGTGTCTGCCGCCCATCACTTGCAGCTCCCCAGGGTGGGATTTTGTCTCTGACCCCCCTTGGGCTCCCACACAGGCAGCTCTCAGTGGCTTGAGGGGAAGGGCGCCTTCGGGGCTTCTACCAGACCTGACCAGCAGCCCCTGCTCCCCAGCCTCCTGCCCTGAGGCTCGGGTGTGCCCCACCCTGTGGCCCTGAGCCCCGAAGCACAGCCAGGGCCTTCTGCCAGCTCTGACTACTGCTAACCAGGGTGGGGGCAGGTGAGCTCAGCCACCCAGGGGTGGTTGGGGGCCTATGTATCCCCATGGGAAATGGCTGGGCCTGGGAGTGCAGGGGCCTGGACTTGGAGGGATTTCTTCTCTGGGGGAGCACCAACAATGAGTTTCCCTGGTTGTCACTCAGTGACTGAACTGTCTGCTAAATGTTCACTCTATGCCTGGCCCTGGGCTAAGACCGGGCAAGGCACACACACACACCCCCTACTTCCCCCCGCCTCGGTTGAACATAGGACATAGAAACCCACTCAGTGCAGGGTGGGGTGCGCTTGCACAGGTCAGCCTTGGCCTGCGTCTGGAGACCAGTCTTGCCAGTAGCTTGACCAACCATCCTGGTTTTCCCAGGATTGAGTACATTCCCAGAACGCACTCAATTTAACCTTCAGTATTAAAACTAGGCAGTCCTGGGCAAACTGGGATAAGCCAGTCACCCTGTTGCCAGGGAGGATACCATGACCTCATTGGGCTTGCCAGCCTCTGCCCCTTTGCCTGCCAAGCAGCCCATGGGTGGGCAGGTGCCAGAGGTAACTGCCCACTCCTGAGATCTGTCTTGTCCCAGGAAGGGAGACATCTGTACCCTTGGCGTTAACAAGGGCCCTCTCATGCTGTCCGCAGCCTGGGCAGTGACTTGAGCATGGTGCAGTGCTCCCTGGGCACCCTGTCACTGCCTCCACCTTTATGGCTTTCTGAGGCTTGGGGCCCACGTCCAGCCACCAAAGAGAGGCAGGGGCTGCAAACTGGAGGCCCTGTTCAGATTTGACAGGCCTGGGGGCAGGTCAGGGTAGGCAAGGTGGAGCTCCTCCAGAGAGCTGCCCACTAGGGAGGCACTGCGCCCCAGATTCATCCCATGAGGCCCTGTCTCTGGTGCTCCTGCTCCACCCTGCCAGGTGGGCTCAACACCAGCCCTCCCCAGCTGTCCCTGGCCACGGTCAGCCCACCCTCTGCAGCTTGGTTCAGTCTGTCGCTGCCTTGGTCCAGGGGGCCCTGCCGGTGTGTCCTCTGCTTCCTGCTGCCCCAGGGTCCCCAGTCCAGAGTGGTGGGGGCCTCCAGCCCACATGTACTTCCATGGCCCAGGGAGTGTGGGAGTGTGGTCCCCCAGGCTGCCTGCATGTATTTAGCTGTCAGGTGAGTCCCCCGGGCAGGCCTGGGCTCTGACCCCCACTCTAATGATACCTACGGCTAGACAACCCGGTCCGTGGAGCCTCCCAGCTCAGAACCCTGATGTGTCAGTCAGAAAAGTGTGACTGCAGGGCTTGAAGCCACCTTATGGCATGATCCTTGCCCCTGATGTCCCCTTTAGGATCCCTGGGGAGGTCCCTTGGGCTCAAACCTTTGTCCCCAGCCCTTTGGGTGGATGTGTCGCCCACCCCTGTGAGCTGGGCACATTGCACTTCTGCAGGCTGGCCCCCTAAATAGAGAGAAAGAACCACTCCATAGCACAGGCGACTCCTCCAGGCCTCCAGCAACAGTACCTTCCAGAGGGTGTGAGGGGGCCAGGGCATCCCCCAAATAAGTGTAATTCCTTTAATGTCACATTCCAAGTGCCATTGCCTCCCACACAAGCCTGAGAGCATGTTTTGCCTCCTGAGTTAACTCAACCTAACAACCCCAAGTGCAGGGGGGCGCCTGGGGGAACCTGCTTTCCCTATCAGCCCTGGGCCAGTGACTCAGTGTCTGTCTGCTCACCTGCTCGGGCATCCTGCATTGGTTTCCAGCTGGAAATGCTTGGGGCAAGGTGGAGTTGGGTTTTCTTGGCTTGGGGCTGGTGGTGTCTCTGCCGTGGTCCCCAGCTTTCCGCCTTGCTGTGGGGCAAAGTTGCTGGCTGCTGCACTTGGGGGTAGGCGGGGTGGCAGGACGGTGTCCCCCTCTAAGCCGCGCCCCCTGCCCCTCCAGGTTATCCGCAGGGGCTGGCTGACCATCAACAACATCAGCCTGATGAAGGGCGGTTCCAAGGAGTACTGGTTTGTGCTGACAGCCGAGTCACTGTCCTGGTACAAGGACGATGAGGTGAGTGGCTGGCGAGAATGGGTGGGCGCTCCTCACACCCTCTGCCTCTGGGCAGCATTCATTAATTCATTCATTCATTCTTTCTCTCACTCTGACTGCTCGTGCATTTGAGAAAGGTTCTCTGAGCCCACTGTGTGTGCCCAGAGCTGACCATTAGGACCGTAATAGCTAGGGTTGGAGGGCAGTCTGGAAGTGGACCCTAGCCTGCAGTGCCACTGTGAGGGGCCCTTACTGTCATGAGAGGGGCACCACCAAGGGTTTGGGACTCAGGCTCATGGCCAGGTTACTGAGGTGTGTAGGTTCCATTTCCTCCGGACTTGGCCAGGCCCTTAACCTCTCTGGGCCTCAGTTTCCCTGTCTGTAAAGTTGGATAGAATAGTCCCTGCCCTCCATGAGGTGCTCAGCCACGGTGTCTATAGAATGATCCATGCATGCTTGTCTTTATGAGGAGGTAGGGAGGACTTGGCCAGGCCCTTAACCTCTCTGGGCCTCAGTTTCCCTGTCTGTAAAGTTGGATAGAATGGTCCCTGCCCTCCATGAGGTGCTCAGCCACGGTGTCTATAGAATGATCCATGCATGCTTGTCTTTATGAGGAGGTAGGGAGACCTCTGGGACCAGTGGCTATAATAACACGAGAGCAGCGATTGTGATGAATCTGGGGGCAGCCAGCCCTGGGGCACCCTCTGTGGGCAGCATGGCCAGGAACTGCCATCCGCGTCACTCCCCCTTGTGCTGGCCTGGCCTCCTGTCCTGATGGGCCCATTTCCTACGTAGTTCTCTTAACGTAACAATGTAACCATGTAACCACTGTTTGGCAGCTTGGGAGGGAAGCCACTTCTTGCGTGTGACTGTTGCTGCTCTGATGCTCACCAGGTTGGTGTCTGAGGGTGACCAACCAGGGGAGCTGTTTCTGTCCACAGCCAATGCCGTATTAGCTGGCCTATTAATTGGGGTCTGTAACAGAGACCCAAAATGAAGGCACTTACAAAGACGGAAGTCTTGCTTGCTCATGTCTTGGTGAGCTGGGTGGCCCTGTGCTGTGAGGCCATCCAGGGGCTGGCTCCGCCTCTTCTGTGTCACCTTAATAGAGGGCTCCCCCTTGTGGTCCAACATGGCTGCCTGTGCCCTCCACCACGTGGTGTCTAGCAGCCCCAACGAGGCGAGGAAGGCCTTGCTCCGCTCGCAGGCCTCTGACCAGAACCTAGTCACACAGCCATTGCGTGTGCGAACCGCAAGGCCAGCTAAAAATTCTAGCACTATCTAAGAGGGAAGCAGGGATCAGCAGTTTCTGAGCATGAGAGCTGGGGCTCACTGCCCGGAATTTCACTAGCCTCACCCAGATGGCCTCACCCCTTCGTGTTTGCCCACTTACAAAGTCAAGACCGCAGCCAGCCCCTCGAGGGGCAGAGGGAGGAGGGTGCTCATGTTTATGAAGCCCGCGCCCCGTGCCAGGCTCACTGGCTACAAGAGCCCATAGAGGCCACATGTGAAGGACACCCAACCCCCGTCCTCAGTATGTCCTCACCTTCACCTTGCGGATGGCACTGTCGTTGCCCCATTTGTCAGGCGAGAAATCTGAGTAGTGATTTGCCCCATTCCATAGAGCAGGAGAGGATCCCCTGTGTTGTGGGTGCCTCACGTGTGGACATCTGCAGGCATGTGCTCTCTGACTGGAGGGACACCTCAGCCCCATGTCTGGAACACTCCCCCATGGCTCAGGCCAGATGCGGTTACTCCAAGGGAAGGTGTTTTGGGGTGAAGTGTGATCACCTTCCTCCACAGGAGGCCATAGACTGATCCCTGGAATGTTCTTGGAGTCTCAGGAGCCCTGAGCCCCTTGCAGGACCTTGGGGGGTGGGGTGGGGACTGTTCCTAAACCCAGGGTGCTGGGGTCAGCAGAGCCATCATACAAGCATTTCTGGGGTGCCCATGTAACCCTCTAGAACCCCAGATCCAGTGAGCCTCAGAGGGTTGGGAGGTAGAGGGAGGAGGAGGCCTGGCAGGTCTGGGGCCTCCTCCCCCCACGGGCTCCTCAAGGAACCCACGTATCCGGATCTGATCGCTCCTCAAAATGGTGGAGGTTTGGGGGGCGGCATTTTCACCTCTCCTGGCTCTTTCCGTCTGGCGGGCTGAATCTCAGTCTGTTCTGTGGTATGTCAGCTGTCAGGCAAGCTGAAGGCCGAGCCCCTGCCTTTTGACTCAGGGGTGTGAGGATCTATTGGGGTACCCAGACTGGGAGCACCAGGCCTGGGACAGGGATCCCTGGGGGCTCCTGGGCCCAAGCTGTAGCCTGGTGATCTGCTGCCTGGCAGCATGGTAAGTCCAGTTTTAAGAGCTCTTCATCCTAAACTTGGGAGGGGCCCTTTGCCTTTCCCTTGACTGTGGGTTGAAAGCAGGAGCCCCAACCCTCCCTGAGGGCCCCAAACCGGAGGCAGGGGAAACACTGGGCGGAGGGTTGGGCGCCGCGGTAATGAGAACCAGCAGCCCCGTGAAAGGGGCTCTGTGTGTGCCCCAGACACAAAGCAGCCTAACGGTGGCGGGACAGGCATGAAATCTTGTCCCCCCAGTGCCCAAGTGAGGATCCCAGTAGGGACCTTGGAGTCACACGTGGCAGCCACCCCCAAGGGTCAGGCTAACTTAGAAAAGCCTCAGTGAGAGGCGAGACATCAGTATTTTTTTATTTAAACGATAAACAAGAGGAGACATTTACGGCCTCGGGGTAGGGATAGGGGGACAATTTGGCCAGAGTCCCCCAACCCCTCAGCTGGCCTCAGGGCTCCCTCTGCCTTTTCCTGAAGCCTCTTCTGTCCAGGCCCTTCTTTCCTCCAGAATCTTCTGTTTGAGTCTCCACCCCAGTGTGAAACAGGAAGATGACACTCACCTCTGGGTCTGCCCTGCTCTGATGGTGGCAGCAAACTTAGGGGGCCGGTGGGGGGCCCATCCCGATGCGCCGCTTGCCCGAGCCCAGCCTAACCAATGTGCAGACTACTGTACACATTCAGAGCCTCCTGAACAGGTAGTCTGAACACTGGGTTGGCGGGGCCGGCTGTCCATCCTGCAGGCCCCCCAGGCAGCAGCAGGGCCACCATGCCAGGCAAGGAAGCCACCGCTCCTCCTGCAACGATCCACTCCGTCTCTTCTGACGTGGCAAGGCTGGGGCCAGCTCGCATCTGGAGAAAGTTGTGGGTTTTCAGGAAATCCTAAAGAGGGGGTGGGGAGGAGGGTGGGTGTGAGGGCGGGTTTGGGTCCGTGGCCTCTGTGCGCAGGACAAGGTCTCTTTGGGGGTCGGGCTGGGGAGGAGGGGCGCCCGCCTGCCGCCGTGGCTATGCGTGTGTGTGTGTGTGCGCGTGTGTGCGTGCCGGCAGCATCAGGAAGGCAGCCGCTGCGTTCTGGACGGAATCATACTATAAACAGTTCCAGATGTGGCGTCTCGTTTGGAGCCCGAATGGACTGTGACTCAGTTACTTGGCTTGGTGGGCTGACTGGAAGCTTCCTGCCTCGTGACATGATAGGGTGGGGGTAGCAAAGGCCCTTCACAGACTTCCGGGCAGGGGGCAGGAGTTCCTGCAGAGCCCCCCATCCTGGCCCCTTCAAAAGCCCCCAAAGCTCTTCCCCCAGAGGTTGGAGGGGCCCAGGCCCTGCATTCCCTGGCCTTGCCTGGGATGAATAGTACAGCCTGTCTTCTCCATCCTCCCTCTCTGGGGCTCCCATTCTGCAGCCTGAATGGGAGCAGGGGAATTTCTGCCTCCATGGCCACTGGGCCCATCTTCCTGCACCCCTCCCTGTCCCTTCCTTGCCCAGCACCTGGTAGGCTTACCCTGGAGCCACTCACCAGAGCATCAAAAGAAAAGCCCCCATGCCTCATGAGCATCAGCTCTGCGGTGGGCACCAGGTTCAGCACTCTGACACTTCATGTCTGTCCTCATTTGACAGATTGGGAAACTGAGGCTCAAAGGGTTGAAGTGACTAGCCCAAAAGCACATGGCCGGGAAGGGGCAGAGCTAGCGTTCCATCACTGGGCTGCTGTAGGCTCCGTTCTGGGGCCTTCTTGCAGCACAGTGACAGGATGTGAGAACCTGACTTTGGGTCACAGGGACCTGGCTTCTGAAGTCCCCCTGTGGCCCATGCTGCCCATTGTGTGGCCCTAGGCAGCCATCTTCCCTCTCTGAGCACAGTGTCAGATTGGAGAGCGGGATTACGTGAGCTGATGGATGAGCAGTGCTTGGCGCTCCTCACCGAGAGCTGCTCTTACTATTGTTGTGTGGGTCACGTGGGCATGCAAGTCAGTGTCCCTGACTCTGGTTTCCTGATGTAGAAAAGCTGGTTCATGCCACACACGCGCATACACTCAGAAAGACTAAGGACCCATGGTGATGCCCCTGAAAGGACCCAGCTCCATGTTGGGCGCACAGCAACTGCTTAGCCAATGTCACTGGGTGAGCCCAAGGCTCCGGGGTGCCACCACCAGCTCCATGACACCCCTGGCTGAAGGGAGCACTGTCTCTGAGCTCCCTCCCCAGAAGCGGAGGGAACTGCCATGCCCCACACTTGGTTGGCACTTCCTGAATGGGGCCACCCTTAGAATGTGAGTGACACTTCTGTAGCACAGGGGCCCTGGCATCAGTACCCCGGCTCTGGGATCATCTGAAGTGACTGAGGTTTAAATTCCAGCCGCTCCCCTGCTCCTTCCTGCCTCAGTCTTCCTCGGTAAAATGGGGTCACAGTGGCGACTCACTCCTAGGCTCATTGTGAAAACAGCCCAGTTCACGGTTCTACTCGCTCCGCCTGGACAGAAGGAGCGGTGTGTTCTGGGAGGAGTCAGAGCTACTGATCTGAGCATCCCCTGTGTCAGTAGTGAACAAAGACAGGAGTCCCTGCCCCCAGACCAATGAGTCAGTCCAGGTGACAGGCAGTCACCTAGGTCAATAAGGGCACGATATGTGATGTGTTATGTTATGGGGGGTGGCCACCAAGGGGAATGGGGGAGAGAAAGTGCAGAATAGGGGGAGGGCAGGTGTGTCCCCTCTGCACAAAGACCTGAAGGAGACATGGAGAGAGTCATGTTCCAGACTGAGGCCCCAGTCATGCAAAGGCCCTGGGGTGGGAATGCTCCTGGGATGTTCAGGGAGTGTCAAGGAGGATGTGTGAGGAAGGAAGTGCAGTGGCACATGAGTTGATCCGTGTAAAGCGGCCAGCACAGAAACACCAGGTGTTGGCAGTGGCCCTTGCTGCATGTGCCGGCCCAGATCACCCTTGAGTTGTTACTTAGTCCACGGTGTCTTCTCCCTTCTTTCCTTTTTTGGGGCAGCTGGCCAGTGTGGGGATCTGAATCCTTGACCTTGGTGTTGTCAGCACCCGCCTCTACCAGCTGAGCTAACCGGCCAGCCCTCTTCCCCTTCTGCCCACAGGAGAAAGAGAAAAAGTACATGCTGCCCTTGGACAACCTCAAAATCCGCGACGTGGAGAAGGGCTTCATGTCCAACAAGCACGTCTTCGCCATCTTCAACACGGAGCAGAGGTGAGGGGCCCACAGGGGCTTTGGCAGGGCTTGGGGTCAAGACCAATGGCCTTGTTCACAGACATTCCACAGCGTTCAGTGAGCACTTGCTGTCAATGGGCCCTGCCCTGGGCTATCACATTCTAGAAAGGGAATGGAGTGAGAAACAGAAAAATGCCATGGGTGCTTCTGATGCTGGGTCAGGGAAGACTGAATAGAGAACAGGGACGAAGTGTGGGTCCAAGTGAGGTGGGAGCCTGGAGGGTTCCTGAGCAGAGGAGGGATGGGATCTGGCTCAGGTGTGCACAGACACCCTCTGGCGGCTGTGGGGGGAACAGAACAGGAGCTGGGGTAGACCGAGGCAGAGGCGACTGGGCTGGGCCAGGTGGGAGGTGATGGGATCAGACCTGGGTGGGGCCAAGGGCATTGAAGACGGGGTGGGGGGGACGATGCAGGTAGAGTCAGACAGACCTGAACCCAATCCTCCTGGCAGATGTGGAGGTAAGAGAAAGGTATCGATGGTGACCCTGAGGATTTGAGCCTGAGCAGCAGGGTCCAAGCTGCTGCCGTTGGCTGAGATGGGGAAAGCAGAGACATTGAGGCATCCACTGCGTGTCAGCAGAGAGCAAAACAGATGGGAGTGCCTGCCCTCAGGCCTGGGACAGTCCTCGGTCTTCCTCAGCACATGGCTTCCTCCTCTTTGTCCAAGGTGGCTGCTCATCCTCCAGCCATCATGACGTTTCAGGCAGTGGGAAGGAGGAGGAGGAGCAACGAGGGCATACCCTGCTCTTCATGACTCCTTCCAGAAGTCTCTCAGGGCAGCCAGTCACTGACCTCTGGTTGGCCAGAGCTCCCTTATGGGCCCGGACCTAACCACAAGCCGAGGTCTCACTTGAAGGCTTTGGGAGCAGCGTGGCGTGTGGGCCATACCTGTGTGTGGGACAGGACAGTATGTGTGGTGTGTTGCGTGGGGCCTGGCCTGTAGAACACTGTCCATGAACACTAGTTAGCCTCCATCCTGTTTCTCTTCCAGTCTTGAGGATGGGCCCAACATTTCACAAGGCTTTGCCAGGAGTCTTGGTCCTGTCCCTGAACAGCTCCCCATCCCCACCTGCCCCGCAGGAATCACTGCACATTCTAGACCTCTGATGTGCAATGCAGTACCTACTGGACCCATGTAGCTATTTAAATGTAAATTAATTGAAGTGAAATAAAATTTGAAATTCTCTTTCTCAGTCACCCTGGCCCTGTTCCTAGTGCTCAGAAGCCACTGTGGCTTGGGGCTACCGTGCCGGACAGTGCAGGTAGAGGACATTTCTGCCATCACAGAAAGTTCTGATGGACAGCACCACTCCAGTCTTCTCTGCAAACACCTTGATGGGAGCTCCCCAACCAGGGCAGGGGGTCGTGGGACACATGCCCACCTCTAGGGCTTGTTGGCAATCTTTGGCCTTTACAGAAGATCACAAAAGAGGGGGGATGAATGGGCAGTTTCTAGAACAGGAGAGGAGTCAGCTGAGCCAACAAAAACAAAAACTAGCAGATGCTACTTCGTGCAGACACTCAGAGTTTGTGCCCTGTGCTTGGCACTGTTTTGTATGCTGTAGGCACTAACTCACAGTGACCCCTCAGCACGAGTGGGTAAAAGTGCTGGTACCATTCTGGGGCCTCCGTCGTGAGTGCCTGGGTCAGGTTTGGGTCCCTGGTCAGTCCAACAGACCCCAGAGCCCATGCCCCTCGGCAATTGGCCAGGTCTATAGGCAAGGTCAAGTGCATGCCCCTTCCTCCCACCGCAGGAACGTCTACAAGGACCTGCGGCAGATCGAGCTGGCCTGTGACTCCCAGGAGGATGTGGACAGCTGGAAGGCTTCATTCCTCCGAGCTGGGGTCTACCCCGAGAAGGACCAGGTGAGGAGCTTCCCTGCTCAGCTGGCACTCTTGGGCTGAGCAGACCTCACCTGGGAGAGAAAGGAGAGCCGGCTTCCCATGGTCATTTCTGGGCCGCGTTTGCCAGGACTCTCTGAAGGTACATAACCAACACCCACTTGAGCAAGCAAAGCAGAAGGGTGGGGGTGGGCTCATCAGTTCCCAGAAAGTTCTCCACCTGAAGCCAAGGACAGAAACACACATGGACTGAGATCCTGTCTGCTTTGTTCTTCTCTCGTCATGTTCCATCCTTGAGGTGGAGTGAACATGCCAATCCACGGACCCCAAATGAACATGTTCCAATCCACAGGTGAGAGAATCCAACCTGGCTTACATCAGGGTCACCTCAGGTCTGGGCAGCTCTGGCCAGGAGTAGGCAGGGCCCACATGGTGCCTATAGGACTGTCAGGGGCTAGCCCCAGAAGGTCAGTTGTCACTGCACAGGGCAAGCAGTTCCCAGAGGAGAAGGGCCTGCCACACTCGCCTCAGGCCGCAGTCATCCCTCACCGCCTCCCCTCCCCGCCTGCAGGCAGAAAACGAGGACGGGGCCCAGGAGAACACCTTCTCCATGGACCCGCAGCTGGAGCGGCAGGTGGAGACCATTCGCAACCTGGTCGACTCGTACGTGGCCATCATCAACAAGTCCATCCGCGACCTCATGCCAAAGACCATCATGCACCTCATGATCAACAACGTGAGTGTGAAATTAAAACCGAGAATGAGTCTGACTTGCTGTGCTTTTTGGGAAATCAGAAGGTGCAGGCCACCATGTCTGGAGGAGTCGGGGGATGTGCATGTTTCAGCCCAGCACTAGCCACTGAGAAAAGATCTATAAACAGGGTTTGGTTTGTGTTATGATGGTCAAAGACAGAAACCTGTGTTTCTCTCACAAATATACTTGCTCACATGCAAAATGAGCATGTACATGGTTATTCTTTTCAGCAATGTTTTATAGTAGCCAAAGATAAGAAATAACTATCCACTTAGTAAATATTCATATCTATTATAATATAAAAAAATCATGAGGACGCTCTCCAGGTCTATAACATTCATTATTAAGTGGAAAAAGTATGGAGCAGAACAAAATATATAGGAAGTCTCCATGTGTGTACCAAGTGGGGGATGGGGGCCAGAAAAAAAGAAAGTGAAGAAAAGGGCTAGCTAGTGAGCTCTCAGTTGCTTAGAGCATGGTTGGTGCTGACAACACCAAGGTCCAAGGTTCAGATCTCCATACCAGTCAGCTACAAAAAAAAAAAAAAAATAGGGAAAATATATACATGTGTATGTTTGTATAAAATATATACATAGAAATCTCTGGAAGTTTATTTAAGACCTGGTAAGAACACCTTACCAGGAAGGAAGTTCAGGGGCTTGGTAGGCCAGCATGTAAGGAGGACGTTTCACTGTACCCTTTTTGTACCTTTAGTTTATACATGTTGAATATCCTTATCCAAAATACTTGGGACTAAAGGAGTGTTTTGGATTGCAGATTTTTCAGATTTTGAAATATTTGCATAATACATGTTAGTCCAAACATACCTAATCCAAAATGGTGCTCAAAAAGTTTCAGATTCTGGGCCGGCCCGGTGGCGCACTGGATAGTGCGCCGCTTGGGAAGCGCGGCGGCACTCCCGCCCGAGGGTTCGGATCCCACATACAGACCGGTTCCCGCTCACTGGCTGAGCGAGGCGCGGGAGCAACACCGAGGGTTGCG
>NW_007726282.1:0-21145 GCF_000696425.1 Galeopterus variegatus | reverse complement strand
AAAAAAAAAAAAAAAAAAAAAAAAAAAAAAAAAAAAAAGTTTCAGATTCTGTAGCATTTCAGATTTCAGATTTTTGGATTAGGTATGTTCAACCCGTATTTCATTTTCCCTTTTAACTAGTTATTCAAAAGTTAAGTTTCTGAATAGCAAAGGCATTCACGTAGTTCACAGTTCAGAAACCACTAGCTGTGGTCATCTTGGCAGATGTTGAACGTGCACTTGAGAAACTTCCACATCCATTCTTTTTTTTTGTTTTTGGGGGTTTTTCTTGTGGCTGGCAGGTACAGGGATCAAACCCTCCCTAATGAGCACCACATTCTAACCAACTGAGCTAACCAGCCTCAACGTCATTCTTTTTGTTGTCGTTGTTGGGAGGCTGGCCAGTATGGAGGTCTGGACCCTTTTTATGTTTGTGTTGGTGTTACAACACCATGCCGTAACCAGTCAACATGCATTCCAAGTAAGACAGTTGGAGAAGGAGTCTTCCATCACGAGATACCATCTATCCATTGAATCTATGTATTTCAGTCTCAAAGGCACTCTGCCTTCATGCGGAAGCAGAAGTACCCGCTTTAAAATCAAGAAGTCAGCCATTCCCACTTTTTTTTTTTTTTTTTTTTTTAAAGATGACCGGTAAGGGGATCTTGACCCTTGACTTGGTGTTGTCAGCACCACGCTCTCCCAGTGAGCTAACCGGCCATCCCTATATAGGGATCCGAACCTGTGGCCTTGGTGTTATCAGCAGTGCCCTCTCCCAAGTGAGCCACGGGCCGGCCCAGCCATTCCCACTTTTATTTAACTTTATTTTGGAGTTACTAGTCAATGCAGTTAGAAAAGAAAAAGAATTTTAGATGTGTGAACATTGACAAAACAACAGGAACAATTATACCAATTTGTAGAAACGGGTACACAGAGCTTGTGTACCTGGAATCTCCAAGAAAAGTAACTGAAAAATGAAAACTACTGTACCCCATAGGAAGATTCAAAAAGGGACAAAGTATAAAATGAATGAGCAGAAACTAGCAGTGTTTGAACAAAAGCCAGTTAGGAAACATAATGAGAGAAAAGATAGCAATAAAACAGATAAGATGCTGGGAATAAGTTTAATAAGAGTTTGTGAGAAGGTGCTTTTCCAGCCTGTCACAGTGGCCTGGTGAGTTCTTGCTCAGGTGGTGGGAAGGCCTGACCTCTCTACCCTTGCCCGCAGACAAAGGCCTTCATCCACCACGAGCTGCTGGCCTACCTGTACTCGTCTGCAGACCAGAGCAGCCTTATGGAGGAGTCAGCCGACCAGGCCCAGCGGCGGGACGACATGCTGCGCATGTACCATGCACTCAAAGAGGCACTCAACATCATCGGGGACATCAGCACCAGCACTGTGTCCACGCCTGTGCCCCCACCCGTTGATGACACCTGGCTCCAGAGCTCAAGCAGCCACAGGTGCGGGCGGCTTGTTCACCTGCGTGCTGCGGAAGCTGCTGCCCATGGATTCCCAGCTCCCTTGAGTGTCCATCAGAGTCCTGGCAGGAAACTGGCAGGACCCAACCCAGATGGTGCAGCACCCAGGCCTGGCCACAGTGGGAGCCCCTCTCCTGCCTAGGCCTAAAGGAATGAGGGGAGGGAGGGGTTAAAGGTGCCCGTCAAGCTGTAGCTCGCTTCTGCTGTTACCCTCCTGTCTCCTATTAGGGTAGGTCAGGGAATCTCAGAGGGTGCCAGCCTCGCTGAGGCATCAGGGTGCCATGGAGTTTTGTTTTTGTTTTTTTTCCTTTTTTTTTTGTCTTTTTTCGTGTCCGGCAACGGATCGCAACCCTCAGTGTTGTGCCCGTACCGGACCGGGACCAGCAACGGGATCGCAATCCTCGGTGCTGTGCCCGCACCTCGTTCAGCCAGTGAGCGGGAACCGGTCTGCATGTGGGATCTGAACCCTCGGCGGGAGCGCCGCCGCACTCCCAAGCAGCGCACTGTAGCAGTGCACCACCGGGCCGGCCCAGCCATGGAGTTTTTTAAGGAGAAGACATAGCACCCAGGCCTAGGAGCAGTAGGGACGGAGGCCTGGGGGGCCTGTGGTGCCTGGGCGGGGGCTTGCAAGCTCTGTGGCCTCCAGAGGCATTTGGGCTTGATTTAGAGGACAGGGCTGGGCCCCACAGGGTGGGCCTGGGCAGCCTCTCTCTGAGCCTTTCTCACTTGCTCCTCGCCCAGTTTGACCACTGTAAGTGCCTGCACTCTGTATCCTATTAATAAAGTAAAATAAAGGGAAAAAGCTTCTGCTGGCTGCTGTGTGGGCCTATGTATTGGTGTTCAGGCTGAGGACACTGGTGTCACCTTCCCCCAGTAGGCCTCTTACGAGGACTTCCCCCGTCCCTCCCAGTGTGGGCCCCCCACACCTCGCTCACTGGGGGCTCTGCTCTGAGAGGGACCACACTCTAGAGGGGAGAGTTTTACTTTTCCTTAGCACTTCGGAAGTGGGGGCGAAATATTCCCTGCTCTCCCCAACCCCACTAACCCACAGGCTGACTGCTGCTGCGATGCGGTGCGGCTGTGGAGAGGGAATCCCAGTCCTCCCTCCCAGGCCCCCTTTCTCCCTCTCTTGCCATCTTGGGGAGCCCATGCCTGGTGGCCCAGCCGGGGACACAGTTAAACTTTGTTTCTGATTTTTCTCTTGTGCCCAGGCGACCACCTCCATCGGCTCCTGCCCGACCTTTCTTCTGAGCTTCGTGGGAGACCCCTCTCGCCTGCATGGCTGCCCCCTTGGGGGCAGTTCTGTCCAGGCTGGTGTCCCTGAGCCCCAATCACCAGGCTCTGTGATTTTCTGAACATAATTTATTGACTTTGGTGCCCAGGCCAGACAGCCCTTTGCTCCTTGAGGTGCCTGCACAGGCTTTGGCCGGGCCATCCCTCCACCCTGTCTGGGGCCCCTGCAGGGAGGGGGGGGGGCAGATGGTCGCACAGGCCCCCCTCCTGGAGTTCTGTTACTAGACCTC
Source organism: Galeopterus variegatus (assembly GCF_000696425.1). Classification (NCBI taxonomy): domain Eukaryota; kingdom Metazoa; phylum Chordata; class Mammalia; order Dermoptera; family Cynocephalidae; genus Galeopterus; species Galeopterus variegatus. Next base: position 18,164 of record NW_007726282.1, on the reverse strand, counting down.
AAACCCAGCTGGCCCTTCGCTGGGCCAAGGGACCAGGGCCCCTTCTTGTCAAATAAAGTGACTATCCTGGCAAGAACTCTGCAGCCGTGTCTCCTTCCTGGCCCCTGGCATGAGCAGGCCTCCCCCATCCTAGGAGAGAAAGGAAGGCTCAGGGTTCAACAAGCAGTAGGCCCCCCTCCCACCATGACCTGGCTCAGAGTGCCCAGGTGGGAAAGAACAGGGGAAAGAGGGCTTCCTGGGTCCCCTCCCGCACCAATGCAAGGGGGGGGGGGGGGGGGGGGGGGGGGGGGGGGGGGGGGGGGGGGGGCAGAACATCCATCCATCCATGATTTCCATCATCCATGATTTTCCAGGAAAGTAGGTGTGACCACCGAGCCACCCATCCTGCAGGGCCCAGGCTTGCAAGCCAGCGATGTTCCCTGCCCACCTGGGAAGGGATGAGATACACTGGGCCACGCCTCAGGCCCCAGCTGCACAGCCTCCCCTCTTGCAGGAAACTAAGTTGGGGAGGGACCCCCAAATCACACACTCCCCGCTGCCCCTCCTCTTTCCCCATTCTTCCTCCCGGGGCAGGAGCTATGTGGGCACGGGGCGCTTGTCCTGGAAGAAGCGCTTGAGCGTGCAGACCTGCAGCACGGCCACCAGTAGCAACACGGCCACGTTGACAGCTGACCAGAAGTTGACCCGCTCCAGGTTGCCCTCCTGCAGGTTGCGGTCACGTGCTTCAAAGGCCCGCAGCAGTGTCAGCATCTGGATGCTGCGCTCTAGCCGGGTCCTCATGGTCTCAATGGACTCCTGCAGAGCAGAGGGAGTAGAAGGGTCAGGCTTCTGTGCTTTGAGACCAACAAAACCAGGGAAAACAGGGTGAGACTGTTTTAGGCGGGAGAGGGACAGCTGAGAACACAGACTGCCCAGGCTGCCTAAGTCCGAATCCTTGCTCTGCCACTCACTGGCTGTGTGACCATGAGCAAGTTAATCTCTCTGAGCTTCGGTTTCCTCTTCTATAAACCTCAGAATTACTGTGAAAATTGAATGCCTACATAAGTATACAGAATATATTTACCAGTGGTTAACAGCATAGTCGCTGAAGCCAGCCTACCTTGGGTTCAGATAACATCTCTGCCTGTTGCTCACTGTGTGGCCTTGGGTGAGAGTTACTTAGCCATCTTGTGTCTCAGTTTACCCAACTGTAAAATGGGGATAATTAAAGCATAGGGCCTACATCATGGGGTGGTTATGGAGATTTATGATATGAGTTATTTATGAGATATGAGTCATTTAAGCCCTTAAAACAGGGTTTACACCTAGAAATTAGCTATTTTAACTGAGCTACTAATGTTATTGTAACTAAGTTGGGAGCACCACTAGGTAGAGAAGGCTGGGTCAGGCCAAGGGGAGGATCCCAGTCGAGGAAGAAGGGCAGGGATACCCTGCTACCCAATGCCAGAGATCTGGAAGGAGTGGCCCCAGGTAGAGAAGGCTGGGTCAGGCCAAGGGGAGGATCCCAGTCGAGGAAGAAGGGCAGGGATATCCTGCTACCCAATGCCAGAGATCTGGAAGGAGTGGCCCTAGCTCAGCCTGGGCCCACCTTGATGTCCTCCATTTTGACATCCAGCATCTCCTCGGGCTCCACCGCGTCCGCCCAGCCCTCGACCTCCTCGTCATCTTGCAAGCTGTCGAAGATGAGTTCAAAGAACACCAGCTTCTCGGAGATTGTGCTGAAGGAGTTGTCAAAGCACAGCTTGTAGTCCCCGGCCTCCGTGGGTTCCACCCTGACCAAACACACACACACAGACTTGACCCTGAGTGGCCAGCCAGCCGGACTCTGCGGGGCAGGCAGGGTGGTAACCCGAGGCCGCTGGGAGGGGCAGGGCTGAAACCGAACCCAGGCAGGTAGCAGGACTTAACTCACGTGTGCATCCCGTCAGCCTTGCGGGAATCGCTGACCAACAGCACACCCTGAGGGCTCTCCAGCGTGAAATCCACGTCCAGCCCAGCACCTCCGATCACCTGCGGGGCAGGTAAGAGCGGGTGGAGGGATAGGGGTAGGTCAAGGGCGCCTTCCAGAGAGGACTAGGACCGGACCAACCCGCACACACCCATGCAGACTACCAAAGGCCTCCCTGACCGCGTACACCTCTACCTCCACCCCGGTCCTACCCCTACTTGTCTCTGCGCCCCTTGCCTACATCCGCACTGACAACGAACTTCGCGGTCAGGTCCTTCCTCTGGCCACGCCCTCGTCTAAAGTCCTTGATCGACGTTTACCTGACCACGCCCTCTGTCTTAGCCCCGCCCCAAGTAAGACTATAGGTCCCTTTCTTTAGCCCAACCCCTGAGAAATTCTCGTGTTGACCACACCTATTCGCCCAGCCTACCTATCAGCATTCTGGCCACGCCCGCTAGCGCGGTTCCTGCCCTCTGGAGGGCTCCATTTCCCGTTGGCCCCGCCCCCTCCGGCTGTCTCGCCCTAGCCCCGCCTTCTTCATGGCTCCCACCTCTTCCGCTCCCACGCGCCGTCCCCGCCCCCCTCCGACTAGCACTCCGTGGCCCCTCCCCCTGCGCGCCCACGCACGGACTCCTCCCCTTTCCCTCTTTAATACATGCCTCGCGGCCGCTGCTTAACCATGATCCCTTCCCCTGGGGGCGCTACCTTCCTTGCCCGAGACCCTCTCTACCTGGTACTCGGTCTCGAGAACTGCGTTGGCCGGCGCGGACTGGTAGAAACACTGCTTCCTCCCTGCGGGCAACAGAAACGTGAACTCGCCGTCCTGGATCGGCGGGGGTCCCACCCCACCCACCCCCACTGGCAGCAGTAGTAGCCACAGGGCCAGGGCCAGGGCTAGGGCCGTGCCGGCCGCCATCATCCGGGTCACCCTCTGGTCTGCTAACGGGTCGCGGCTCCTTTAAGGATTAGCCCTGCCTCCTTTGCTACTTGGCGGAGCTCATTGGCAGCTACTTCCGCCCGTTGTCAAAAAGCGGTAGAGCCAGGACTGAAGGACCCCTGAGAGACAAGCTGTCCGAATGAATGCCTAATGCGCCTGAAAACATTTAGCCGCTTAAAGACTTTTTTTCTGAAAGGCCTTCAGTTCTAATTTCAGTCGCTGTTGGGGGAAGAAATGACAAAAATAAGTGCAATGATGACCCATCTTTCGCAGGCAAAAGTTAAGACAACTAAGGTGGAGGCGGCAGGGTCCTTCTAAGGCACTTCCCGCTATTTTCCCAGAGTACGCCGCGCGCAACGACCGTAAAGCCATCCAGTCTGATTGGCGCGGGCCAAATAGCGGCTGGTCGTGGCCCTGCGCGCGACCCATAGTGATCGCCTATAAAAAGACTTAGCTGGGAGCGGAGAGGAGATATTTTATTAGGGGTTACGTGTTGCTCCTGGGCTGTGAACGTGGCCTCGGACTCAACGCCCGAGCCCTCATTCCCTTTGCGCCTTAGAATCGTCACTTTGTCAGTGTCCTCGTCTGTAAGTTGGTGATAACGGACCGACCACCCTATAGGGTGGCTGTGAGAATTGAGTGAAATAAGGCCTGGCCTATATTGAACGCTCCGCATTCCTTGCTTAGTCAGTAGAAGGGCGTGGTCCCACCCTGCCTCTCAAGGGTTTCAAACTCGAGGGCCAGCGTGTCAACAGTGACCGAAGTGGTCCCGGGTCAGAAAAATGACAGCCCAGGTGCCAGGTTTAGTTCAAACCCCATCCCACCCTTTAGTTGAGGCAGTCAGCCTGCTGAGCCTCAGTTTCCTCATCTGCAAAATGGGCATGGTAATAATCCTACTCCGTTGTGCTGCTGTGAGGATTAAGTGAGATACTGCTGGTCGAGTGCTTACCCCACTGCTTGGCACAGCAGTGGCCCTCAGTAAATGATAACCTGTTACTTGGGTCCTGGTTTATTGCCCACCATTGGGCAGCCTGTCCCTTGACCTCTCCTTAGTCTGACTTGCATCTGGGCTGACCTCCCTCCAGGAAGCAGACACATAAGCGAAGAAATCATTGCACAAGTGCACTCTACTTGCTGATTCCATATAACATAAAAAATGTTTAGACGAAGTCTTTAGTCTTCAAAGACAGGCCCTGGAGAGACTGGCAGGTAGTCACAGTTACTCTTCAAACACACTGGGGGTTGTCAGCCTTTACTGCATTTGGAGAACTTGGGGAAGAAGCCGCACTTTATAACGTCGGTTTCTTTTTCACTCCAAGTTTTTCTTTTTTCCTTTTTCCATCGAGGCATTTTATTTGTATGTATGTATTATATTCCTAGGAAAAAAAGAATCCCAGGATTTTCCCTTCCGTATGTTTTCGTCTTGCTTCTTCGTGGTCCTTGATGCCCTTTAAGGTTGTCAGTACAATGTAACCGAACTGATGGGATAGGCGCAGATTATTCTGCCATTTTTCTAGATCTTTGAGTTGTACATCACATCTGGGGCTGATCACTCCACGCTTGTTTAACTTCTGAGGTTCACAACAATTTTCCCAGCTCTGTGTTCATCAGTGATTTCCGATTCGCCAACATAACAATGCGTCGTCATCAGAGTTAGGACCGGATGGTGACTTTGGAGCATGGCCTGTAAAAACCTCTCTTTTTGGCATTGTTGGTGCTTTTAAGACCATCAGCCAGGACACTGATGTGCACCGTTCGGCAGCATGGAAAGATGGCGGAAAGAGATGAGAGGGGGAGCGTTGGGAATTATGGGTTCACCCCAAGTTTTTCTATCATGTAGACTTAGTGCTTGGACATTTTGAAGCAGCAGTAGAGAATGGATGATTCCCTTTTTTTTTTTTTAATGCAGTAAAATTCACATTACGTAAAATTAACTATTTTAAAGTGAACGATTCAGTGGCGCTTAATGCATTCACAATGTTGTGCAACCACCACTTCTATCTTGTTCCAAAACATTTTCATCAGCCCAGGAAGAATTTCTGTACCCATCAAGCGGTTATTCCTCATTCCCCCTCACCACAGCTTCTGGCAACCACTAATCTTCTGTCTCCCTCTGTGGATTTACCTACTCTGGATATTTCATCTGAATGAAATCATGCAAAGGTACTTCCAAAAGTTCATGGAAAGATTTGTATTATCTTTTAGTTCTATGTTCCCATGAACTTTTGGAAGTACCCTAGTACAATATGTTACCTTTGGTGTCTAGTTTCTTTCACTGAGCATGTTTCTGAAGTTCTTCCATGGATGGTATATCAATACTGTATCCCTTTTCATGGCTGAGTAGTATTCCATTGTATGTATATATCACATTTTATTTATACATTCATTGTTGATGGACATTTCGGTTGTTTTTACCTTTTGGCTATTGTGAAACATGCTGCTAGGAACGTGTGTTTATTTGTATTTGTTTGAGTATCTGCTTTCAGTTATTTTGGGTATATATACACTTAGGAGTGGACTTGCTGGGTCATATGGTAGTTCTGTGTTTAACCTTTTGAGGAACTACCAAAGTGTTTTCCACAATGCTTATGCTATTTTCCATTACCACCAACCATATATGAGTGTTCTAATTTTTCCACATTCTTACCAACACTTGTTATTTTCTATTTTACTTTACTTTTATTCTAGTCATCCTAGTGGCTGTGAAGTGGTACCTCATTAAGGTTTTGATTTGTATTTCCCTAGTGAATAATGATGTTGAGCATCTTTTTATGTGCTTGTTGGCCATTTATACATCTTCTTTGGAGAAATGTCTGTTCAAGTCTTTTGCCCATTTTAAAATTGGGTTGTTTGTCTTCTTCTTGTTGGGTTGTAAAAATTTGGGGGAGTTTTTTCTTTTTCTTTTCTTTTTTTTTGGCAGCTGGCCAGTACAGGGATCTGAACCTTTGACCTTTGTGTTATAATACTGCACTCTAACCAGCTGAGCTAACCAGCCAGCCCCCTAATAGTTCTTTATATATTATGGAAAGTAAGAAAGAAAGAAAAAGAAACAATAAAAAACATCTACCAGTCTTTGCAGATCTACTTTGACCTTTGTGTTATAATACTGCACTCTAACCAGCTGAGCTAACCAGCCAGCCCCCTAACAGTTCTTTATATATTATGGAAAGTAAGAAAGAAAGAAAAAGAAACAATAAAAAACATCTACCAGTCTTTGCAGATCTATGCTGGAGTGCTCCAATGCTTAGCCAGGGCACCTACAACTCTGCCTTAGCCTTCACTTCCTGCTTGTGCTGAGCCTGGAGATCAGCCAAAGGTGAAAGCTCAGGGTCTTCTCAAGTCTTTTCTGAGCATGCGTTCTTCCCTGGGCATGCATGTTGCTTCCTAAATTCCTTAGCTTATATGGGTGCTTTTGAAAGCCTTTATTACCCAAAGAAAATTTCACCTCAGCTTTTCCGCCCAGGCTCTTGGTATGTCCACTGTTTTCCTCCTTTGTAATCTTTTACCCTGGGCAGCTCTGAGTTCTTCCTTTGCCTGCAAATGTTTTCAAGGAATGCATTCCGAGTTAAATAAAACCAACACCTTGAACAGTGCTTCTGTAGCCCCCAGATATGTTCAAACTGAGAAACACAGTATTTTGAGAATAGGGGCTGCTCTGCTCCTTCAGGAACCAGAACCCCATACTGGGAGCATAGGCTGCTGGCTTCAAGGTCTCTGCTATGCTGGGGAAGAAGATGGGACAAAGGCAGGTGAAAAACAAAAACACAAAGCTTTCCTGTCATGTTCAAGTTGCCTTTTTCTTGTTAAACATTCACTTGGTTGGCATAAATGTTTGTTTTCCAGAGTTCGGATAAAGTTGATTCTGACAGATTTTGCCTAATTTTTTTGTTGTTGTCGTTGTTTGTTTGTTTTTGATATTTCCGTGGCGGAACCAGCCCTTGGATCTCCCTACTCTGCCATTCTTGCTGACCTCTGGGGTCCAAATGGGTGATACATGTCCCTCAAGTAAACAAAAACTCTTTCTTTCTCCAATTATTCAACATGTATTTACTGAGCATGTGACACTGTTCATGTCATCATGGAGCTGATAACCTAGTGTAGGAGCCAGACAATACACAAGCAAGTTTAGCATTAAGATTATTTCAGGTAGTCACTGGTGCTCAGAAGTAAATGCAAAGTGGTAGGTGGTCATGGGGTGGCTGATTTAGCCTGAGTGGAGCCAGGGAAGGCTTCCATGAGGAAGTGGCATTTATGCTGCGAATCAAAGTAGAAGAAAGAGAAGCCAAGCAGAGAAAACAGTGCACTCAGAGGGCTCAGGGGGCAGAAGGGAGACCAGGGGAGAATGGGGGTGACAGAAGGAGCCAGAAAAGAGATGGGAGCAGTCATCAAAGGCCACGTCGTGTCAGGTCCCCTCTTCCCTTTGGAGTGTTGACCTAGAATTTTGGCCTGGGGTTTTTAAACCATGAGAAGTTTGTAGACTAGCTTCTGGAGGTCAGCGACCCCCTAAAATTATAACCCAAAGATTCTGAGAGTATACACTGGGTAGTCGTTGTTTGCACCACCAGACGTGATCTCACCCTTTCCTGCACTCCTCTGTGCCCTGGGAGGATGATCTCCACACACTAGGTCAACCCAGCTGCCTTTTCTTCTTGCTTCCGGTTGGGTTTGGTCCAGGTGGAAGATCTGAGGGCTGGAGGAGAAGGAGATCTAGGTTTACATCCCCTGGCCCCTGCCTTGTTGGCCTGCATCTCTCTACCAAAGCCTGCAACCACAGCTCTTTCCAGCTAACTCCCATAACTGCTTCCTCCTCAGCAACGTCACTCCCTGTCCCCAGAGTGTGGCACCATCCCTGTTAATTTCCCTTCACCCTACCCATGTCTGCTCATGAGGGTATCATCTGTGGATTGGTACTTGGCCAATACAGATATGTATGGCTATTTTTCTGAGCAGAGGGTTTAGTGAATTCAGAATTCCAGATTGTTGATTCCTGCACCATATTAAACTCTCCCCAATGAAGTTGTGTTTTTTAAAAAAATCTTTATCTCTGCTTTTTTTTTTTAAATTAATCTTTCTCCCTTTTCCCCCCATCCCCCATGAAATATTTACATATATCCAAGTCCCTTTACACTTATTACTCCCTCTATGTAAAATTCCCTTCCCTCCTCTCTTCCTTCTCCTCAGGCCTCTGGAGTCAGATATCACCTCCTCCCAGAAGCCTTCCTTGAATCTGCTGAAGTTGGGTTAAGAGCCCCTTTTGGTTATTGCCTCTAACATAGCATTTCACCAACTGGATGCTCATTGTTTACTTGTCTGACTCTATCACTGAACTCTGAGCTCCTTGAGGCAGGAACTGTTTCATTCACTATGGCGTCCCTGACACCCAGCACAATTCTGGGCCCTTGGAAATACTCAGTAAGCGGTGGAGTAAATAGGCAAGGGATCGCTCATAACTCTGTCTCCTACATACCTAGCATAAAGCTACAAAACTTACCTGAATGGATATTTTTTGGCTTACAGGTCAGACGATCAAGAAATATTTGTAGTTCACTGTGTGCTAATTGAGAGCTTTTTAAAGAAATCATGAAGGAACAATTCAGTAAGTTCAAGAATGTTCTGTGAACCACCTTGACCTAATCTAATGATATATACAGAATACCGAACAACTACACAATGTTCATTTCTAGTGCACATGTGGATCAAGATATGCTGAACCATTAAAAAAGTGTCAATAGGGCCGGCCTGAGGCTCACTCGGGAGACTGTGGTGCTGATAATACCAAGGCTATGGGTTCAGATCACTATATAGGGATGGCCGGTTGGCTCACTGGGTGAGTGTGGTGCTGACAACACCAGGTCAAGGGTTAAGATCCCCTTACCGGTCATCTTAAAAAAAAAAAAAAAGTGTCAATAAATTTCAAAGGATTGAAATAACATGAAATGTATTCTCTGATCATAAAGGAATTAAATTAAAATGATTAACAGTGGGCTGGCTAATTAGCTCACTTGGGATAGTGTGGTTTTGGTAAAACCAATGTCAAGGGTTCAGATCCCTGTGCTGGCCAAAAAAGACTAACAGTAAGCTATCAAAAAAGCTCAAATATTTGGAAATTAAGTACAAATAATCTACAGCACAGAAAAAAACAAGGGAAATAAAATATTTCTAAATTAATAAAGTACAATACATGAAAATGTATGACATGCAGTTAAAGCAGTGCTTAGAGGGAAATATATAGCTTTAAATGCTTATATTAGAGGATAAAGGTTTAAAGTCAATGATCTAAGCTTCCATCTTAAGAAGCTAGGAAAAGCCAATTAAACACAAGGTAATTAGAAGAAAGAAAATAATAAATGTAAGAATGAAAAGCAGGGCCGGCCCGTGGCTCACTCGGGAGAGTGCGGTGCTGATAACACCAAGGCCCCGGGTTCGGATCCCATATAGGGATGGCAGGTTCACTCACTGGGTGAGTGTGGTGCTGACAACACCAAGTCAAGGGTTAAGATCCCCTTACCGGTCATCTTTAAAAAAAAAAAAAAAAAGAATGAAAAGCAAATAGGTGGGAAACAGAAAATAGAGAAAATGCCAAAGCCAAAAGTTGGTACTTTGTGGCCGGTTCACTCACTGGGTGAGTGTGGTGCTGACAACACCAAGTCAAGGGTTAAGATCCCCTTACCGGTCATCTTTAAAAAAAAAAAAAAAAAAAGAATGAAAAGCAAATAGGTAGGAAACAGAAAATAGAGAAAATGCCAAAGCCAAAAGTTGGTACTTTGAAAAGATTAATAAAACTGATTGACCACTCAAAAGACTAATCAAAAAAAAAAGAGATAACACAATTTACCATTATTAGGAATGGAAGAAAGGACATCACTACAGACCCTACAGACATTAAACCTGTAATAGGGAATATGAACAACTTTATACCAATAAATCCAAAACTCAGATGAAATAGCCAAATTCCTGAAAATACAAGCATGCTAATTGCAATAAAGGAAAATTGCAGGGCATTATGGGAGAGTTTAGCAAGAGGATTTTTCTAAGTCCAGAGGAGTATGGATAGGTTTCCCCAAAGTGATATTTAAGCTGAAACCTGAAGGAGAGATGAGATTTGATAGGATTGATAGAATTCTGTCCTAGGCAGGGGAAATAGCATGTGCAAAGGTCCTGAGGTTGAAATGAACTTTATGTATCCAAAGAAAGAAGTCCACTCTAATGGCCTTTTTTTGGTGTTTGATGACCACATGCAACACCTTTCCTCAGTATAAACCTTCAGGTAGACCCACTTGGCTTGAACAGACACATTTAGAGAGACCAAAGCAAACCTCCTGATAAGACAAAACCTTGGAAGTTTCTGGGCCATAAACAGGAGGCAATTTATCCTGAAAAGTATATCATCTTCAGTTGTTAACTAGTGTTCCCTTTAACCTGGCTGGTGAGGCTCCTGAGGCTTTTCTTCCCTCTTGCTTCCCGTTGGGAGCATTCACAGTCCACCAGGTATTGCATTTCATATCATGAATTCTTTAGACCTAGCATCTGCTGCTCTTAGCCCCATTCTACAGAGCATCAAACTGAGGCTTGACTGAGGTCACAGAGACCAAGCCCTAACCACCGTGCCCTACCACCCTCTGTCCCACATTTTATTTCAGTTTTGGTATTGATGGGGCTGTGGTTTGCATCTTGGGCGTGGGTTTCCCAAACTGCCCGCTGTCTTCGTCCTTCCTCATGCCCAGGAGTTCTCTTAGGGTGAAGGAAACAAGAAACCAAAAAAAAACTAACCACTTCATCCATTTTTCCCACCAATCTGCAGAACCACAGCCAGCAGGGTACAGAGAGGTGCCCGGGTCTGGTGTCTGTTTCGGGAAGGGGTGGGGAGAGGAGAGAGTCCCTTTCAGTGCCCGAGTGTGTGTATGCAACTTCCTGCCAGTGAGGAAACACTCGGCTCGAATTAGCCCTGGTTCTCCTTTCCCTGATCTGGCCTCACAGGAGGAGTTGGCGGGGAGCCGTGGGCCCCTCTGGCCTCAGCCAGATTTCCCAGCCAAACGCGGGAGGAGAGATGCCCTGGACTGTCCTGCTCTTTGCAGCTGGTGAGTCTAATGCCCCCCTCTTACACCTCGCCCTGCTCCCCCGCCCCCTGCCCTCCTTGCTGCTCTAGGGGCAGAAACCTGTACGGGGCTGCCCTTCCCAGGTGATGGAGGAAGCCAAGCCGGGACAGATTTGCCTGAGAGCCTTGGAAACTCCCCAGGAATATCGCTTTTTTGTGTTAGGCTCCTCGTCAACCCTAAGTCCAGAATATCAGAAATACCACCCTACCAGAGACAGCCGTGCCCACACCCCATGACTCAGCCCCACTCGGCCTCTGCAGGTTCCTACCTTGAGGGCTGGGGCAACAGGAGGGTTTGCTTGGGGTGAGGCCGGGTGGGGGGTGGAGGCTGCACAAGGGAAGGCTTGTGTCGTCCTCACCTGGCCAGACACTCTGCTCAGGAGCCTGTGGGCAGCTAGGGGAGAGACTGGTTCCTGGGAGAACCTTCTTCCCACAGGAAACTGTACTCCAAAATCCATATTCCTCACCACAGCCTGGAAAAAGCGATAGGACCCCTCTGCCCTGTCATTATCAGCACTCCTTGAACACCCCCATGTCCCTTCCATCCGCCAGGCCTTTGCCCATGTCCTCCTCTCTGGCTGGAATGCTTTCCCCCAGCTCTTTACACAGGTCCTTCCTCACCCTTTGTCACTCAGCTCAGATGTGACCTCCTCTGGGAAGCCCTCTGGGGCCACCTCAACTAACACAGTCTTCCAATTACCCAACGCTCCTTGACTCCTTGAGGGAACGTCAGCTCCACGAGGCAGACATGTCTGTTCGTTTGTCTCCTTCACTGCTGTGTCCCCAGCATCTACAACAGGGTCTGGCACATAATGCTGTAGATTAAAGTAATAATTGTGCTGCTGTATAATAACCATGGCTATTACTATAAAGTGACTCAAACACACCATGCACCAGGCATTCAATGCCCACAAAATCATAGAGGGGTAGCGATCACTAGCTTCCCAATGCACATAGAAAGTAAGGCCCAGGGCCGGCCTGTGGCTCACTCGGTAGAGTGCAGTGCTGATAACACCAAGGCTGCGGGTTCGGATCCTATATAGGGATGGCCGGTTTGCTCACTGGCTGAGCGTGGTGCTGACAACACCAAGTCAAGGGTTGAGATCCCCTTACCGGTCATCTTTTTAAAAAAAAAAAAAAAGTCTTTTTGTCTTTTTCCGTGTCCGGCAACGGATCGCAACCCTCAGTGTTGCCCCCGTACCACTCCGGGGAACGGCAACGGGATCAGAACCCTCGGTGTTGCTCCCGCGCCTCGCTCAGCCAGTGAGCGGGAACCGGTCTGTATGTGGGATCCGAACCCTCGGGCGGGAGCGCCGCCGCACTTCCCAAGCGGCGCACTATCCAGTGTGCCACCGGGCCGGCCCCAGCTCCACTTTCTTCTATGATTTATTTATTCTTGGGTAGGCTCTTCCCCTCTTGATGGCAAAATCCTGCCCAGAAGCTCCAGATATACAGTTATGTGCCACATAATAGTGTTTAAGTCAGTGATGGATCACATATATGACAGTGGTCCGAAAAGCTTATAATGGAGCTGAAAAATTCTTATCGCCTAGTGATGTGGTAACTGTTGTAACACTGTAGTGGACTACATTGCTTATGTAGAAGCTATAATAGGTTATACTTATAGCCTAGGTCTGTAGTAGGCTATACTATCTAGGTGAGTGTAAGTGCACTCTATGATGTTCTCACAACAATGAAACCATTTAACAATGCATTTCTTAGAACGCATCCCCATTGTTAAGTGACACGTGACTGTACACTCTATCAGTTCTGCAATGCTAGCCAGAAGCCTAAACCTCTTTTCCAAGTGGTCCAGCCAAAGTCCCAGAATTAGTTTTCGTTGGCTCAGCTTTGGCCACATGCCCATCCCTGAACCAATCACAATAGCCAGGGGGAGGGAATATGCTAATTGGCCGGACACAAAGTTTGCTAAGTCCCAAGCTGCATAGTTGGGGGTAGAGGGAGAGGTTTGGCTCCTGAAAGGTCACCTGCAGAAATGACAGATGTCCCACCCTGTCCCTACCCCCCTCCAAGGCTCCTCATCCTGTCCACTCTGTCTTTTCATTTTTCCTCTAGTGCCCACTTGGATCTTGACGCTGTCCCTGAGCCTCGTTGGAACCCTCCTCCTCCTCACTGGGCTGGTGGCTGTCACCCTGGTGGTCAGAAAAGGTAACAGCTCACAGAGGCAGCATTGCCAGTTTATAACCTCTGGAATGTGCAAATCCTCACACCCATTTTCTTTTAAGAGTGCAAGAGCAGACAGTTTGGGGAGGTCTTACTCCAAAACTTAGCAGTGAAGAAGCCATCGGAAGTGAGATGATGGTGGTGGGCCGATTGGTATATACAAGGGTAAAGGTTCATGGACAGATTCGTGTTATCTTTTTGTGTGTGTGTGTGTGGCAGGCTGGTACAGGGATTGAACCCTGGACCTTGGTGGCATGTTATTTTTTAATTCTATTTTTTCACAAACTCTTTGAAGTACCCTCGTGTATAATATACATAGCATAAAATTTACCACTTTATCCATTTGTTTTTTAAAGATGACCAGTAAGGGGATCTTAACCCTTGACTTGGTGTTGTCAGCACCACACTCTTCCAAGTGAGCCATGGGCCGGCCCTAACTTTATCCATTTTTAAGTGCACAGTTTTGTGGCATCAAGTAACATGCACATGGTTGTGAAGCCATCACCACCATCATCTCCAGAACTTTATCATCTTCCCAAACTGAAACTGCCCCCCTGAAGCACTCACTCCCCTTTCCCATCCCCCAGCTCCTGGTAACCACTGAAATTAGTATTTTTTTAAGTAAAACAATTTCACATGCTTGCACTCTGAGGTTTTTAACCAACACGCATTACTCCTGTAATTGAAAAAAAAAAATGTTTGGAGTAGCAAATTTGCCCTGGGGAGAGGCAAAGCTAGATTGCAAATGTATGGTGGGGGCTTATATTCATTTATTTGGGGTTTTTGTTTGTTTGTTTGTTTGGGGGGCTGGCCGGTATGGGGATCCGGGATAGGGGCTTATGAATCTGAGGGCTTCGGGGGCTGTTGGTTTCTTGGGTTTAGAAACTTGCCAGATGCAACCAGGACCAAAATCTAACAAAGGCTTATTTATTTTTTATTCCCAGTTAAAGAAAAAAAATTACAGAAGAAAAGGTGAGACCACCGCAGGAGACTCTCAGAGGGTGATTTGGGGACAGAAAAGCGCTTCCCTGGTGGGAGGTCTGCTTAATAGGAATAGGTGCCATTTATTAAGCACCTACTGTGTGCTGGGCACTGTAGTAGGACACTCTGACGCCAGAGCTCACCTTATCTTTACAGCAGCCCTGGAACCCATTTTACAGATGAGGGGACTGAGGCTCAGCGCTTCCACAGGGAGGAAGTGGCTGAGGCTTATGCACATCGCTTTACACTGGCTGCCAGAAAATTGTCACAAGCACTCTAGACATTTTCACTGGATTTCTGTGGCTCGCTTGGGATAGTACTGTGCCCAGCTTGCACTGTAGGCAGTGGCCCTTGATCCTGGGTGCCAGGATGTCCCAGCTGGCCCCTGCCTTAGTTTCTCTGCTCTGAGAGAGGGGTAGACACCCTGCTGCCTGGTGTTGAAGAGCCTCTCTGGGGATCAAGTCCCAGCTTCACGTGGCTGTGGAGTTCCTGCAAGAGAATGTCCATCCGCCTGGCTGAGGAGCTGTCGCATGGTGTGACAGCTCCAGAAAGGAGGGCATTATTGCTTTCCCTGTACAGGCCCTTGCTAGGGGTGGGGTGGGGATGTGGGTGGGGAGGGAAGGCCAAGTATTGGGTCTGGTTTGGAGCCAGGGCTTTCCAGAACAAGCCTCCTGCCTCAAGGGGCAACCCTGACCCGTTGTCACTTTTTCCTGAATCCCTTTGCAGAGAGCAAGAATCCTGCTGGGCCCAGATTAACTTCGCCACCACAGGTCTGTGCCTCCTCACTCCTGACCCCACCCGGGCAAGGCCACTGTCTCAAAACGCCATTGGGCCTCATGACTTGCTACTTGAACCTCTTCTGTAGAAGCTCTTTCTTCTTAGAGTCAAAGCACACCCTCCCCACTTCTTCCCCTGGGCTCTCACCTTCCCTCTTTGCTCCAGCCTCTTACCTCTCACTCACTCCGCCCACTGCCTAGAGCACTCTTCCTCTCTCGGTCTCAGTCTAAAGGTCACCTCCTCCAGGAAGCCTTCCTGGACTCCTGGTCTGCACTTGCTACATACATGCCCCCAGCACCCTCATTCTTCTTACCCCTCAGTGGAAATACAATTAGGTGATCATTGGGTGCTACGTATTTAATAGTCGCTGCCCCCGCGGGACAGCCAACTCCACCAGGGGAGGACCGGGTCTGTCTCGGGCACCCCACGTTTACTGCAGCCCGCTGCCTTGCGGGACGTGTCATTCTGCCAGCCTCCACTAGTGGGCGAGAAGCAGCCAGTCTGTGATGCCCCGTGCGCTCTTGCAGGGGCCGCAGCCGAGAGCTCGATTCCCTGTTCACACACTTATTGAGTGCCTACTATGTGCTAAGACATGGGAGAATCCCGCGATGACCCAGACAGACGTGGTCTCTGCCCACAAGCCCATACTCCAGTGGGGTAACAGCCGATGGCGGGGCCAGACCTATCTGGGACCAGGCGGGGGTCCCCAAGGAAGTGATGTCTAAGCGATTGGATAATAGCCTGGGGAGGGGGAGTTTAGACAGATGTTCCTTCTGGAAGACGTGAGTTGAGTTGCGGCATCCAGGGACATGGTTCAATTTGTAACTGTGAACAGTTCACCTGCAGAATGGGTTGGAAGGAAGCAGGAGAGGATCCTGGGAGACGCACCCCTGCCCCTTCCTCACTGTTGACTTTGGGTCTGTGGGTTGTGGGGGGAGGGGGCAGGGAGAGACGTGAGCAGGGAAGTTCAAACTGGTGCCCAACCCTGGTTTTCCTTTCTCCGTTTCAGACATGTCCTTTGATAACACCCTGTTTGCCATCTCCACGGTGAGTTGTTTCTTTTCTTGGTCGCAGTTGACTGCTGACTGTTCTAACTGGGGCGGGGTGGGGTGGCGGGAACACCACCAGGCTGCGGACACCTGCTGTCTCTGAGCTTTGGGGCCAGGAAAAAGCCCAGAATCACTGAATGCGGACTTGTTAGTGAGCCCAGAGTTAGCTCTGAACAATCCCAAGGGGGTGAGAGGATTGAAGGTGGCAAAGGGAAAAGAGGTGGGCCCTTCCCTACTCAGAACATTCCATGGCTCCCACCTCACTTAGGGTCAAAGCCAGAGTCTTCCCCAGGCCTTCATACGGCAATGGGAAGGCTTCTGGAGGGGCACCTGTTGTCGTGGTCAGCGCTGCCTTTGGGCTCAGTCAGACCATCCTCTCAGGATGGTGACAGAGGATTCAGGGTGACCTGGTGGCCTCTTTTGCGTTGTTCATGGAGACTTGTGACAATCTGATGCATGCTTTTGTCGTCGTTCCCTCACCTGTTGTCGTGGTCAGCGCTGCCTTTGGGCTCAGTCAGACCATCCTCTCAGGATGGTGATAGAGGATTCAGGGTGACCTGGTGGCCTCTTTTGCGTTGTTCATGGAGACTTGTGACAATCTGATGCATGCTTTTGTCGTCGTTCCCTGCCCCCCCGCCCCGTTATAAAGGAAAGCTTGTTTTTAGTAGGTCTGGATCCCCGTACCCACCGGCTGCCAAAAAACAAAAACAAAAAAAAAAGAAAAGCTTGTTTTTGTGTTTAGTTTCAGAGATTTCAGCTTAAATATCCCACTGAGCCTTTCCATCTAGGGGGAAGATCTCAAAGAAGACCCCCCTTGTTGAGGGGCATAGCTTCCCTTCCAGGTCACAGTGTCAAGCCTGCAATTTAAACCTGGGTCTAGGGCTGGCCCGTGGCTCACTCGGGAGAGTGCGGTGCTGATAAACACCAAGGCCATGGGTTTGGATCCCATATAGGGATGGCCGGTTCACTCACTTGGGAGAGCGTGGTGCTGACAACACCAAGTCAAGGGTTAAGATCCCCTTACCGGTCATCTTTTAAAAAACAAACAAATAAACAAAAAACAAAAAAACAAAAAAAACCCCTGGGTCTATGGGATTCCTCTGCACAGCTGCATCTTGGGGTGGTCTTGGCATTTGTACTATTTACTTATTTATTTAAAAAATAAATTTATTTATTTATTAATTTATTTTAAAATTATTATAAATTATTTGTAAATGACAATTTGTAAGTTTATTTGTAAATTTATTTATGTATTTATAAATTTATTATTTATTTGCTTATAAATTTACTTATTAATTTATTTACTTATAAGGATACACTCTAACCAACTGAGCTAACTGGCCAGCACTCCTGCCCCCTTTTTAAAAAAAAATATTTTTTACTAAATTAGTGATATCTGACCCACGAACTCCATGGGCCAAATGTTCAGCCATCTCTCCACACGGGGGTAGGGGAGCAGTATGGACCTGGGTTGCAGGTGGCCCCGCTACAGGTGGCCTTAGAGGTCCCATTTGGAGAAGTGGACACTTCAGAAGACTGCCATTGGGGAGCCTGGGGCAGAGTCGTTCTGCTAGGAGCCTCACAGATGTGGGGAGGGATAGAGAACTGGGCCAACCGACAGCCCGGTCAGGGGACAGTTCCACACACCCTCCCTGGACATCTGGACAAGAACAGTAAGGCTGTCACTTCCTCGGAACTTCTTAATTCCATGAGGAGAGACAGACAACCCCATGTCGGGGGGGGAGGTCAGGAAAATCTCTGAGATGGGTGACAAGGAGGTAGCCGGGAAAGGTTGGGGATGTCTGGGCCAGCCTGAGGACACAGTTTTGGCACGGCCCATTAAGCTGGGGTGCAGTGAAGTGGGGAGTCAAGGGAGGCCCGTGGGGAACTTTGACTTCCCCAGTAAGGTGGGAGCCATGGAGAGTTCTGAGTAGAGGGTCATGACCGGATTCAGGTGCTCACAGGCGCCCTCTGGTGGCTGCTGCTGGGAGGACAGACTGGGAGTCGGGGGCTAGGGCAGGAGCCCGAGGACCAGGATGGAGGAGATTGTAGTGGTCCAGGCACGCCCGGGGGTGGGTGGTTTGGTTCCATCTGCTGGCAGCGGAGGTGGAAGAAGCGGGCCAAGGGGCAGGCCTGGGGAAGGGGCTGGCTTGTGCGCGAAAGCAGATAAAGACACAGTCTGGAGGTCCGGAG